>NC_140170.1:100512836-100542836 GCF_963971535.1 Notolepis coatsorum
GAGAGAGAACAGAGAGAAGAGAGGAGAGAGAGCACAGGGACAAAGAGGAGAGCCATGGGATTCGCTTGAGCGAGAAAGGGGATGAGCATCGACACTGTCGCCCTGCGTGGATGCGGGAGAAGAACGCAGCGGTGGTAGGGCGTTGAGACTGAGGAGGCTCTGTGGTCTGGTCCGGCGTCAGGACGGTATGCCCTGTGAGCGGTGAGGGGGTAGTGTGTGAGTGTGTGTGTGTGTCTGTGTGTGAGAGCCTGGAGCAGCTGCTGTGACAGTGTCTGCCTGCCTGTGTGTCTCTTAGACAGGCAGGGGATGCAGCAAACCTCTGTCCTGACTGAGCACAGGGGCGCACGGCACTAGCTGTACCCGGCGAGGAGGAGAGCCAGGTGGGCAAGTGGGGGCTAATTGCTTCGGGAGGGAGGAGGCTTACCCCCGGTGGTCCCACGGAGATCTCAGCTTCAAGAGTCAAGTCTTCCGTCTGCTGGACGTGAGCCTGGATTACTGCTTTGAGAAATGATATGAGTGTTCCCAGGCTGAGCCGAGCCCGCCAGCAGCACCAGGAGCACTGGCAACAGCAAAGGACACTGAGCCTCTTTCCGCTGGCAGACGGCTCACCTGGAGCGTTATCAAGGAACCTTTCATTGGATTTACTCTGAACTGAGGAGTTTGGAATCAGCCCCGCTCACTGGGAAATCCTAAGTCGACATTTCTCTTGTATGTAGGATTGCAATATGTCTACCTGACAATACTCCTTGTGGTTCTGGAGTGAGGACAGAAAATGGTTTAAGCAAATGTGTATTCCATGATCAGTGATAACATGATGAGTACCTCCACAGTACTTTAGAAATGCTGCTACCTTCATTCTATGAGCCGTGCCCTAGCTCTCAGAGAGGTTGACCAATGAAGCCATGGGACTCGGCCAGAGCCTTACAAGTATGTGGTTGTGTGACAAATCTATTTTGGGGAGTATTTGCTGTTTTTACACCCAAAATGTTTGGTTAACCATGGGGGATTGTAGTGGTGGGTTTAAAGTGAGTAGATAATGTGGGGGGGGGTGTTGGATTTAGTACTAATTCATTCTAAATAATTTCCATTTGTGTTGGGCTGAAACATGTACTGTATTATTCTCAGATCTATTGATTTGTAGTTGTAGTAGTAATGTATTGCCATGTTTTGGAGTGGTTAGGCACTGTTTTTGCACTCTTTTTTTTCTTTCGCTCATTCATTCACTAAAGGAATGTTTAGTGAAATCCCGTGTGTTGGAAGATGCCATAGTGGCTCGTAGTCCAACATAACTAACTACACCAACCTTGAGATGGGCTCCCTACTCTGCACTACCTGCACCCTCACGTGACATTGTCAGTCTATCAAACTAACAACCGTGGGTGTATATTAGCCTATCTACCCCCCCCCTCCCCACAGGGCTCAGGCAGGGGGCCTGCAGCACCCCCCTCCCTCCTCCTGTGTTTAACTTAGCCGGGGGTCCTCGCCTGTTCCGTGGGAGCCCCTCACCCCACCCCGTTCCCCTACCCCCGTCCCCCCCACCCCCCCCGGCCTGGACCCTGTCTCCCCCACCCCGCCTGGTGCTGCGCCCCCGGCTCTGCCTCTGCTGGCCGAGGATGATGTGGCAATGCCATGTGTCGTCCTCGGAGTGCCGCTGCTACCGGCTGAATGGCTTCTCCCTGCTGAAGCGCTTCCCTCTCTCGGCAGATGGGGCCTGCGGTAAAGCCCTGGACCAGCCGGTGGGCGAGTGGCTGGAGCACGTGGGGCTGCCGCAGTACGAGAGCAAGCTGCTGCTCAATGGCTTTGACAGACCTGCGATACATGGTGAGTCACCTACAAACAACATCTCAGGGGTCTGTTCTACTTTACATCACTTCCCTCGACTCTCTGCTCTTCTCTCTCTCTCTCTCTCTCTCTCTCTCTCTCTCTCTCTCTCTCTCTCTCTCTCTCTCTCTCTCTCTCTTTCTACCTCTCTCTCTCTACATCACACCTGCTGCTTTGATCTTCTTTATTTCTTCTCTCTCTCTCTCTCTCTCTCTCTCTCTCTCTCTCTCTCTCTCTCTCTCTCTCTCTCTCTCTCTCTCTCTCTCTCTCTCTATCTCTCCTCTCCTCGATCTGTTTATAGCTCCTCTCTCTCTCTCTCTCTCTCTCTCTCTCTCTCTCTCGCTCTCTCTCTCTCTCTCTCTCTCTCTCTCTCTCTCTCTCTCCCTCGATCTGTTTATAGCTCCTCTCTCTCACCCTCGCACTTGACTCGCACGGCCTCCTCATTCCTCTTGCCTCCGGTTCTCCTCCTCTCCCGTCCTCGCCTCTATAACTCCTCTCTCACCCCGCCACCACAGCGCGCATGACCCCGGTGAAGATTGATGGCCCCACAGTGAATCCCTTTAGTCAAGTATATGAGCTGTCACCGATGGTTTGACAAATCACAACCGACCCTATTAACGTTTCCCTGCATCCCCCCGCAATCATGCCGTCTCGTTTACCGCAGAGTCTCTCCAGGCCAACCACCCCCCCCCCCCCCCCCCCCCCCCCCCGGGCGATTTATGGTACTTCTGACCTGGACCTCGATGTACAGTAGATCCAACTCAGACTTCCTGAACGCACCATTTCTGAGGCTCTCTCACTGTGTGTGTATAGTGGTCCACTAAATCTCACCAAACCTTGAACCCATCCAGCTCCGGTTCACACCTAACGCCTGTGGGATAATGTTGCACTAGCAGCACAGTATACGTTAACCTCACTTGTATTGCATGTTGCAACTACTGTATGCACATGCTGTTAAGTAACGATTTGGTTTTCTTTGTATACTGTATAGCTACAGTAAATGTAAATGGAAAGTAGATAAGGGATTGTTGGTCTTAATATTTTGAGAATGTATATAAAATGTAGACGTGACGTTTAGTTTGGCTACAGTGTCGTCGAAAAGTAAATTATGCAAAGCCTCATGCTATGTATTTGCTGACCACATGAGATGGCAACGGTTGACAAGAATGTGATCAGACGTATTCATATCTCCGGAAAGCATTGACACATTTTGCATGAATGTGCTGCATCTTTTTAAAGGCCTCTGTCAGATTATGTATTGATGAATTAGCTGGAGGGAGGTTTGGAGTCGGACTAAAAGCGGTATCGTGTTCCTTGCACAGAACATCACAAGGACACTTGATATGGCACTTGGCAACAACTCTACGAAACACTGTTACGAATTCCCCAGTCATGTAACTGTACAGAAAGGTGGTTGTACAGTACACAGTGGATCTCCGGGATAAACACGGGCACGTCTCGGACCACACAGCTGCATTAGGACCGGGGGCGATATGTTACATCAGCTTGCCACAGCTGAGTTAAGTCAAGTGAACATAGCCAGCACAGAGAACGTGTGTTCATGCTGCATTCGATTAGAAGACAGAGGTCGGGAATTCCGACTTCCTACTAGGACAAAACAAATAAAGCTCCTAGTCGCAAACTTAACTTGGGTATGATTTCTCAACCCCCTGGTGATAATTTAACGTAATTTCAACATGGCCACCCACTAGGGATGTTGGAAAAAATCGATATACGTAGTAGTATCGCGGTACTTTGCGTGGCGATACTGTATCGATACAGGGACGCCAAGTATCGATATTTAATTATTCATAAAAATAAAATATTTTTTTATTTTTTTATTTTTAGGAAGTTGCATTGTTCATTTCAATACCTGTAATAGTACAGTAGTCCACACACACATGTGCATTCAGTTCATTTGGAATATGACTGTAATACAAACAGTTCAGTTTGTCAGGTACATGCAACACAGATTACAGTGTTTACATCTGTCTGCTTGAGAAAATACCATGTTCTGCAATAAAAATTATTGAAGTGAGATGAACAGATTGAACTTTATTTTATTAGATAAAACATGTTGACAGTTTTACTTTGCAGTTAAAAAAATAAAAATAAAAAAATATATATATATCGCAATATTCGCGATATATCGAGTATCGCGATACTATCGTATCGCAGCTCAAGTATCGCGATAGTATCGTATCGCGAGGTCTCTGGCGATTCCCACCCCTACCACCCACATTGTTAATGTTAATGTTGTTATTAGCTAGTTTTAAGAGTAAGTATATTGCTATATGTCATTGCAAACTGTCTTTGTGAGTTCATGCAAGACAAATTGTGAGGAAAAAATTGCCAAAAGGTTTTAGCGCAAGCATCCGTGTTTATCTGACTTTGTAGCTCGAGCGCAAGTTCAGAGATGAGTCGTTTCCCACCTCCAGCTTCCCACCTCTGACCATAAACAAATGCAGCATCACAAAGAGCTTCAGATGAGGTGCTGAATTATGATCAGTTGGACCTTTTGATATTGTATAAGATCATACAGTATGGGCACTGTGCAAGCGTGGTCTGAGCAAGAATAATACGGTGATTAGCGCTCCCACTCTCTGAAGATCTGAAGAAATACAAGCCCTGGTCATGCATTGTGTTGTGCAGTCTCCACGAGGTGATGTCATGCCAACAGTGTGAGGATAAACAATGTCCTGTGTGTCTTGGCAATCAGCAGGACCCAAGTTTCCATGACGATGGAGACTTTCAGGACATAATGTGATGAGGACCTACGGGTCATTAGGCATTCTGATCATTCGTTCGTTTTCATTTCATGACTAATGTGTCTGCTGGACTTGAAGCATCAAGGATAAATCATTAGATTCACAGGACAAATTACCCATGCATGTTTAGTTGTTTACAAGGGCGACAGAGGTTTCAAAACAAGAAAAAAAGGTCAATGTAGACAGGGAAGCTTCATGAATGTTTAATAGTTTGCTCTTTTGGAAGCCTGCCAGGTTTGTTTTCCTGTTACTCCATCAATGCTTTGGTGTATTTTGGGTTGGCTGGCATGGGGACGAGCATTTGAAAGTAGAATTTTCATTTCGCCACACACTTTATTTTTTTTATCTATTTTTTCTCCCCCTTTTTTCCGTATTTCTCTCCCATCCCAATTTAGTCGTTATGCCAATTCCCTTCCTGGTCGTTGCGCACATTTCCCCCCCACTTGCCGGCCTAGGGAGGGTTGAAGACTATCACATGCCTCCTCCGATACATGTGGAGTCAGCCAGCCGCTTCTTTTCACCTGACAGCGAGGACTCTCACTGGGGGAGTGTAACGCGTGGGAGGATCACACTACCTCCCCCTAGTTCCCTTCCTCGCTGAGCAGGCACCTCGACCGACCTGTAGGAGTCGCTGTTTACAACGACCAGGATACATACCCCACCGGCTTCCCACCCGCTAACACTGCCAATTGTGTTAGTAGGGACGACTGACCAAGCCGCAGGTACCGCTGACAGCTGGATTCGAACCCAGTGTCTCTGCGGTGGTAGGCGAGCGCTTAGTCCGCTGCGCTACCCAGCCACCCCTCGCCACACACTTTCTTCAGTGATATAATAAATCTGTTTTCCTCTATACTCAAAGGTCTGGGGGACAGCAGATTTGTACTTGGATGGCTGCCATGTCTGAGGCTCATTGTTCAATGTTATAATTGAATGACTCTAGAATTCAATTCTAGAATATTATGAAGCCCAGAGCAGAGTAATAATATTAAGCCATGTCAGAGACATACAGCACAACAACTGAACCACCACAGTCCTATTTGGAGAAATATGACTCCAACCATATCACTTGGTTAAAAAAGTACAAATGGAAAGAATGCAAAAAACCTTGGTAATCTAATTTTCAAAAGCTATAGCCTACCTCCAACGACCCTGTCTCTGTCACAGCTCAAGATGCACTGTTGAAGGTTTCCTTGTGGCCTGCCCACCAGAGAGACCTGGAATTCTCACACGCAGTCTGCATGTGATGATCGCTCTGAGGCGCAGATTTTGAGGGATCATAAATTATGAAACAATTGCACGCCCATTCTCACAATTGTCACAAACAGGTAATTTATGACAAATGGGGGAGTCCACACGTGATAACAATTTAACAAAATGATTTTATTTAAACCTATCTAAACAAACAAAAGCATAAGGACATGAACAATGAAATGTTTTGTATTAGAATCAGTGGTGAGTGCAGTGTGTGGATGAGTGAGTAAGTATGCTGTGGTGTGTGTTTGGTGTAAGTATCAGTGCTATAATATGTCAAAGGATGCAGCTTGGGTGTTGGTACAACCTGTGCCTGGGAGTGGAGAAAGCAGACAGAAGGGTTAGACATGGTAAACATATATAGGTGCTTCAAATTGGGGTAACGACCTACCCACTCCACCCTGCTCTTTGAGTCAGAAGACTCCCCATTTGCAGGTAGAGTGGGGGTCGTCACACCCTCCCCCTAAAGAAAAGGGTTCTACCCTGTTAACAAATTACATTTTACTTTACAAACAAACTAACCCAAATCCCAAATGTAACAATAACACTTTTTCCCAAATTCAAAATCAACATAGGTTTACCCTTCACCCATTCCCCTCACCATCCTGCCTCCGCTCTCAGCAACATAGGGCCCTGAGTAGCAATTTAAGAGAGCGGGAGACAGTAAGGATTGGGGAACAGACAAAACAAGGGTTACACATTAGACAACAGCACCTACCAATACAAATGTCTATAATCAAACACATGTGTCAAAAAAGGGATATTTTTTATCTACAGAGCTAAATGGTGTTTCCAACCAAATTATCATGGATACCCCACATAGGGAATTCTACATTATCCACTTGGTTTAAGAGTTTAGGCCTCTTTGCTGTATTTTGTTTGTTTTGATAATACACAAACTAAGGGTAACTTATTCCCCTGGTATATATACAAATAAACAACCTCAAAATCACAAACAAGCAACACAATTTCAGACACAAATCATCTCCAACACCCCTGCTGACCGGTCACCCTTTCCCCTCACCCTCATGCCTCCGCTCTCTGCAACATAGGATCCTAAGAAGCAAATTTAAGAGAGCAAGAGACAGAAGGGAATGGGGAACAAACGAGACGAGAAGAACACAGGATGTTAAAAGATGAAATGTACTTCAAAACAATGGAGTCAACCCTATCAGGTCGCTCTAGCATTTAAACTTAAATGGTCAACCATGCCCAGACGTAAACTTAAATGGTCAACCATGCCCAGACGCATGTCATCAGGTGCTGGAAAGTTGCGGGCACAACAACATCCTCCATCTCAGCACAATGACCATAAAAAGATTTTATCTTCTTTTTTTTCCCTTCTCTTTCTCTTTCCAATTCTCTTTTTCTTTCTCTTTTTTCCATTTTCATTTTCTCCTTCCCAACCATCTCACTCTGAATAGTCTCATCATGAACAGCATTGGGACCACCAACTTTCTGACCAAACCTCAGGTCATTAGGGCTAAACCCTGTGATCTCCTGGGCGACCTCTCTGGAAGCCAGTAGGAGCCATGGCAGTCCCTTCTCAGGAACGGCCACTGGAGAAGTGGAACAGAGAAAAACATTATTGTATTCCCTATTATTCCCCCCCCCCCCCCCTTTAGATGGGCAAAAGGTGGTGGGCTCAAAGAGGTTCACATATTCACAAGTTATTGCATTCCTGCCAACAACATTTGTCTCAATAATCTTTTCAAATGGCACAGCTGTCTCTAACAGCCCTTTCAAAGCCGGATCACTGTCGTGCTCTGTACCCGAATCAGTCCGCGACATGGACTGCAATGGGCCAGGCAGAACCAAACTAACATGAGCAATAACATTCGTCTCATCATTTCTTCCAAGCGGCATGGCTGTATCTAACAGCGTTTCCAAAGCCGGATCAATTTCCACCTCTGTAGCCAAATCAG
Organism: Notolepis coatsorum; assembly: GCF_963971535.1. Lineage (NCBI taxonomy): Eukaryota > Metazoa > Chordata > Actinopteri > Aulopiformes > Paralepididae > Notolepis > Notolepis coatsorum. The sequence continues at coordinate 100,520,602 of NC_140170.1, forward strand.
ACTGTGACATGGACTGAAGTGGGTCAGGCAGAACCAAACTAATATGAACAGTCTCAACATCCGCGCCTCGGGTAGCCCCCTGCGCATCACACGTTGCTGTCATGTCCCGCGTCACTGCACAGGCTGGATGCTCAATGACAACACTTGATACGTCGTCTAACCTAGGACTAGGAGAGTCTTGTGAGTCTGGACTAGGAGAGTCTTGTGAGTCTGGACTAAGAGAGTCTTGGGTGACTACACTTGGGAGAGGCCCCTCGGCCCATACCCGCACCTCAGCAAGATTGTTACCCAGTTTGATGTCCACACCATCAACAGGCAACTCAGCGTGCACATCACCACTTCCAAAACCTGAAACAAGAGAAATGTTAGGTACAGGAACAGGGAACACAGACAACGTTGGACGAGGAGAAAGCAATAAATCTAGCTCCCTATGCTGCAGATCTATTTTGGCAAGCTCAGCCTTTTGCTTAATCTCCTCCAAAGCGAACTCTAGTTTGTGGTCTGCCTCTTGCAAAGCCAACTCTTGTCTGTGCTTTAGTAGCAGAAGTTCCTTCTGCCGCTCAAAACTAAGTGCCATAGTGCACTATTGGCCTTAACAAAGTGAGCCACACTCACAAACAAAGTGCCATACGACACAGGCCTACAAAACAAACAACCTATGCTGGGACAATGAAGCGTGAATACCATTAAAAAACAAACAGTCTGATCAAATGAAACCTCCCCCCCTGACTAACTACAGGGCTTAACTAACTAACTACCTCAAAAGCTCAATCTTCGTGCCACTACATGCAGGGGGTACTAATGCACTGAAACTCTCTGGGCAGAAAAAGTGCCTGTTATACAGCCACTCCTCTGAGCCAGAGACGTGCTCCCGAGAGGACACAAGCGCCCACCTTCTTTGCCTAACCGGGGATTAATGGTTCCCAAAACACACAGACTGTCAGGTATCAAACTCCAAAGCCTCAACACAAGCAATAACAAACAAACAAAACAAAGTAACAAATCTCTACCACAAGAAATCTGCACCTACAACCTGTGCCTGGGAGTGGAGAAAGCAGACAGAAGGGTTAGACATGGGAAACATATATAGGTGCTTCAAATTGGGGTAACGACCTACCCACTCCACCCTGCTCTTTGAGTCAGAAGACTCCCCATTTTCAGGTAGAGTGGGGGTCGTCACACCCTCCCCCTAAAGATAAGGGTTCTGTCCTTATGCTTGTTTGTTTAGATATGTTTAAATAAAATCATTTTTGTTAAATTGTTATCGCGGACGAGCCCCCAATTTGGGAGTCCACACGTGATAACAATTTAACAAAAATAATTTTTATTTAAACCTATCTAAACAAACAAAAGCATAAGGACATGAACAATGAAATGTTTTGTATTAGAATCAGTGGTGAGTGCAGTGTGTGGATGAGTGAGTAAGTATGCTGTGGTGTGTGTTTGGTGTAAGTATCAGTGCTATAATATGTCAAAGGATGCAGCTTGGGTGTTGGTACAACCTGTGCCTGGGAGTGGAGAAAGCAGAGAGAATGGTTAGACATGGGAAACATATATACTGTGTGTGCAGGCAGCTCTCTGCACTGCACAGGTGCTTCAAATTGGGGTAACGACCTACCCACTCCACCCTGCTCTTTGAGTCAGAAGACTCCCCATTTGCAGGTAGAGTGGGGGTCGTCACTAGGGATGGGTACCTTTCATATTTGAACCGATACGGTACCGGTACCTGTGAATCGATACCGGTACCCAACAGTACCTTTTTTCGGTACTTTAGTCTCAAGAAATTTAATTTACCTACCTCAGTCGTAAAAAAATTATCCAAACTTCAAATAACTACAATTTCGACAGTTTTCGGCTTGCCATTGCTCCGACTGCTTTGTTGTTTAATCAAGTCAAATCCTAGGTAAGCATATATTGTGCGTGTGAACGTTGACATGAAAAGAAAAAAGGTAAAAAAAAAAAGAATCTGTATCTCACTTGAATCGATACTCGGTAGTACCGACGTGTTTCGGTTCGGTACCTCAAAAGTACCGAATTCGGTACCCATCCCTAGTCGTCACACAATTTTTACAAAATTATTGTTTCATTTTTTCGTGCTCTTTTCATGCCACCAGCAGCAGGATGCCTGTAGCTATCCTGCTGTATATTCCTGCTGTGTAGTCCTGCTGTATATTCCTGCTGTATAGTCCTGCTGTATATTCCTGCTGTATAGTCCTGCTGTATAGTCCTGCTGTATATTCCTGCTGTGTAGTCCTGCTGTATATTCCTGCTGTATAGTCCTGCTGTATAGTCCTGCTGTATATTCCTGCTCTATATTCCTGCTGTATAGTCCTACTATAGTCTTGCTGTGTAGTCCTGCTGTGTAGTCCTGCTGTGTAGTCCTGCTGTGTAGTCCTGCTGTATATTCCTGCTGTATAGTCCTGCTGTAGGCCTGTTGTAGTCCTGCTGTATAGTCCTGTTGTAGTCCTGCTGTAGGCCTGTTGTATAGTCCTGCTGTATAGTCCTGCTGTGTAGTCCTGCTGTATAGTCCTGCTGTATATTCCTGCTGTATATTCCTGCTGTATAGTCCTGCTGTATATTCCTGCTGTGTAGTCCTGCTGTGTAGTCCTGCTGTGTAGTCCTGCTGTATATTCCTGCTGTATAGTCCTGCTGTGTAGTCCTGCTGTGTAGTCCTGCTGTATATTCCTGCTGTATAGTCCTGCTGTGTAGTCCTGCTGTATAGTCCTACTGTATAGTCCTGCTGTATAGTCCTGCTGTGTAGTCCTGCTGTATAGTCCTACTGTATAGTCCTGCTGTATAGTCCTGCTGTGTAGTCCTGCTGTGTAGTCCTGCTGTAGTCCTGTTGTAGTCCTGCTGTAGTCCTGTTGTAGTCCTGTTGTAGGCCTGTTGTAGTCCTGTTGTAGTCCTGCTGTAGTCCTGTTGTAGTCCTGCTGTAGTCCTGTTGTAGTCCTGTTGTAGTCCTGTTGTAGTCCTGCTGTAGTCCTGTTGTATAGTCCTGCTGTATAGTCCTGCTGTAGTCATGTTGTAGTCCTGCTGTAGTCATGTTGTAGTCCTGCTGTAGTCCTGTTGTATAGTCCTGCTGTATAGTCCTGTTGTAGTCCTGCTGTAGGCCTGTTGTAGTCCTGCTGTATAGTCCTGTTGTATAGTCCTGCTGTAGTCCTGTTGTAGTCCTGCTGTAGTCCTGCTGTAGGCCTGTTGTAGTCCTGCTGTAGGCCTGTTGTAGTCCTGCTGTATAGTCCTGCTGTATAGTCCTGCTGTAGTCCTGCTGTAGGCCTGTTGTAGTCCTGCTGTATAGTCCTGTTGTAGTCCTGCTGTATAGTCCTGTTGTAGTCCTGCTGTAGGCCTGTTGTATAGTCCTGCTGTATAGTCTTGCTGTAGTCCTGCTGTAGGAGTGTTGTAGTCCTGCTGTAGACCTTGTGTTTAGTGCAATTTTCATTGCTGATCAGAAAATCTACATGAAGAGATGAAAATCGACTGCACTCCCACATTGTTACTCCGAAATTGTGTCTCCCTCTTAACTGGGCTCTCAGATTATTCCTTGTGCCTCTGCTGTATATTCCTGCTGTATAGTCCTGCTGTATATTCCTGCTGCATAGTCCTGCTGTATAGTCCTGCTGTATATTCCTGCTGTGTAGTCCTGCTGTATATTCCTGCTGTATAGTCCTGCTGTATAGTCCTGCTGTATATTCCTGCTGTATATTCCTGCTGTATAGTCCTACTATAGTCTTGCTGTGTAGTCCTGCTGTGTAGTCCTGCTGTGTAGTCCTGCTGTGTAGTCCTGCTGTATATTCCTGCTGTATAGTCCTGCTGTAGGCCTGTTGTAGTCCTGCTGTATAGTCCTGTTGTAGTCCTGCTGTAGGCCTGTTGTATAGTCCTGCTGTATAGTCCTGCTGTGTAGTCCTGCTGTATAGTCCTGCTGTATATTCCTGCTGTATAGTCCTGCTGTATATTCCTGCTGTATATTCCTGCTGTATAGTCCTGCTGTATATTCCTGCTGTGTAGTCCTGCTGTGTAGTCCTGCTGTGTAGTCCTGCTGTATATTCCTGCTGTATAGTCCTGCTGTGTAGTCCTGCTGTGTAGTCCTGCTGTATATTCCTGCTGTATAGTCCTGCTGTGTAGTCCTGCTGTATAGTCCTACTGTATAGTCCTGCTGTATAGTCCTGCTGTGTAGTCCTGCTGTGTAGTCCTGCTGTAGTCCTGTTGTAGTCCTGCTGTAGTCATGTTGTAGTCCTGCTGTAGTCCTGTTGTAGTCCTGTTGTAGTCCTGTTGTAGTCCTGTTGTAGGCCTGTTGTAGTCCTGTTGTAGTCCTGCTGTAGTCCTGTTGTAGTCCTGCTGTAGTCCTGTTGTAGTCCTGCTGTAGTCCTGTTGTAGTCCTGTTGTAGTCCTGTTGTAGTCCTGCTGTAGTCCTGTTGTATAGTCCTGCTGTATAGTCCTGCTGTAGTCATGTTGTAGTCCTGCTGTAGTCATGTTGTAGTCCTGCTGTAGTCCTGTTGTAGTCCTGCTGTAGTCCTGTTGTATAGTCCTGCTGTATAGTCCTGTTGTAGTCCTGCTGTAGGCCTGTTGTAGTCCTGCTGTATAGTCCTGCTGTAGTCCTGTTGTAGTCCTGTTGTAGTCCTGCTGTAGTCCTGCTGTAGGCCTGTTGTAGTCCTGCTGTAGGCCTGTTGTAGTCCTGCTGTATAGTCCTGCTGTATAGTCCTGCTGTAGTCCTGCTGTAGGCCTGTTGTAGTCCTGCTGTATAGTCCTGTTGTAGTCCTGCTGTATAGTCCTGTTGTAGTCCTGCTGTAGGCCTGTTGTATAGTCCTGCTGTATAGTCTTGCTGTAGTCCTGCTGTAGGCCTGTTGTAGTCCTGCTGTAGGAGTGTTGTAGTCCTGCTGTAGACCTTGTGTTTAGTGCAATTTTCATTGCTGATCAGAAAATCTACATGAAGAGATGAAAATCGACTGCACTCCCACATTGTTACTCCGAAATTGTGTCTCCCTCTTAACTGGGCTCTCAGATTATTCCTTGTGCCTCCTAATGGCTGAAGAGAGAGAAAGAAATTGCGTTTTTAAAATAATACCTCTTGGGGGCTGAGAGAGCAGTAGTGCAGCAGTAATTGGTTGTTACACGCAGCGCATGTAGTAAAAAGACGGACATCAACATCTGTACGTCATCTTAAATCAAATCAAACTAACGTAGCTTATAGCTTGTGTGAGAGCTGAACCCTACATTTCCCCTCACATTATCCAAAATGAAGTCAGAATAACGAGTGTGCCGGGTCTCTGGAGGCATCAACCTGGAACTCTGTTGATAAAAGTACTGTAAAGCTATTCTGGGAGCCCCCTGACACTAGACCCCTTTGTATTTTTACCTTTATTATTATCTCCACCAGGCGGTAGCCTTGGGAGGATTATGCATTTGGTTGTGTGTGTCTGTCTGTCTGTCTATCTATCTGCAGCTTATCTCGGAAACTACCAGGCCGAGGTGAATGAAATGTTGCACAAAAGCTGACAGTAGGCTAACAGCAGGCCAAGGACCTGAATCCTCAATGTATTTTATTTGAATTAATTTCCATCATTGTCCATTGAAATATTATATTCAGTATAAAGTTACACCTTTTGAACACAAGAGGGCGATACTACAGAGGATCACTGCTCAGAGCCATAGTGAACCTATTGTCGTTGATGGACCTATGCATTAAAAACATTTATGAATTAATTTCCATTATTGTTCATTGAAATAAGCCCCACTCCCTTTCAAGTCAAGTCAAGTAAAGTGTTCCTTTATTAATCCCCTTGGGGAAATTCAGGACAAAGATGCTTTCATACCTCATGAGACTTATGGGAGGTGTCAATGAACTCAGTACAGACTACTACTTTCATTGGTTTAGGTTAACCATGCCCCCATGTTTAACTGTGTGATTGTGTAAGTGTAACAGTGTGTAATAGTGAGCAATAATGTAATTGTTGTGAAGGGCCAGATTAAACCGAATATATATATTTATTTATATATATATATTTAATTGTATTTGTATATTCTCTAATATTCCCTGATATCCCTTGTATATTCCTTGTACAATATGCATTGAATATCCATTCTAGCCTACTGAACATCCCATAATAGTCTCCATTCTACTATTGGTCGAGACCTTGGTGCCAGGCTGCCATACCCCTCAGACCCAGTTCAAACGTACCGCTCGACATGTACGAACAAGTCCTAGTTCCGCGTAGGAATTTGGCTACCGCACCACTAATGGGACTATTTGTTCATAGTGCGTATATATACTGCGCTACTAAAGTAGGACTTTCTTTTCAGTCCAGTTTCTTACCCTCCAATAGAGTCACAGACGTAAAGCCTCCCCGCGACGCCACGTGTGGGAGTAAGGCCAAGTTCGCCTACCATCGGTATTGAGACATCGTGTATATTAATATTTGAATAGTCATATTTGGCACTATATCGTCGAGTTGGACGTAGTCTATTAAGCTAATAATAGTCTGTTAATATATAGTGCTTCGTGCGGTGAGAATACTACCGTAGTCAGTACCCCATCGTTTCGGGCAGAGAACTGGCTGCTTACCCAGGGTGGTTGACCCTACGTGAAGCTGCACCCGAGGAGCCCCAGAGCCGACGAGCGAGTGGACCTGTATACCGGATTATTCTACCGACGACAGCCCGCCTTCCCAGGCACGGATTATGCTTTGGATACTTTGATTATTCCATGGATAAAGACCCCCGACACTGCCGTGTGTTGGAACCCCCCCCCCTGGAGAGGACGCAAGGTGAGGAGACGCCCTGCAAGACGAGGTCGCTTCACGTCTCTCCCCCGTGGACCGGAGAGAGCCGGCCCACAAAGAGTCCACCTGCTTTCATCTGTGGTCCAAGGATCGCCGGCGCATTGAACGGCACTACAGTGGGTTCACCTGGGATACCCTTGGCCGGACGAGGCAGCCGGATTCTACCCCCCCCCCCCTCCTACTCCTGTCGGCTTACAAGCGACTGGATTAACCCCCTCTAGTGTATCTAGTATAATCATTAAAGTATCATTGCTGTTATTCCTTAACTATTCCAGGTCGTATATTTACCACCTGCGCCTTCAGAGATTGGACATTCTCTATTGATATACCGACGAATACTCCTTGCCATAAAAGTGCATACTATTTCAATTCATAAATGTAATTAAGTGATTAAGTGCTTATTCTACACACCATCGCTGTGTAGAAATAAAGACCTGTTTCTAATTCGTACATTTGTGTTGGATCCGTTTCATCTACGTGAGAGTGTTCATGATAATATATTTATGCCGTGTACTGGGTGGCCGAATATTAAGTACAAAGGTAGTGGTAGTAAGTATCATATCTAGTAATACAGTCAGGGAATTGTACCCCTCAGTTACAATTGGTCCTTCGAGCCGGAGGGTAATTAGTGTAATATTAATATAGTGTTATTAATATTGAAATGGCCTATGATGAACACTCCACGAAACGATCCTCCTAACCAACGCCCGCAGCGCGAACGACGGCTCCCTCAGTACTTAGAGGCTTACGCTGTCAGTCAACAACCTAGTCTTCTACTAACAGTAAACGCGGTAAAACTAGAAAGTAAAAGTATGTCTAACCCCAACGCCCAGACTACCCCGACCATAGAGCCCCCTACGGGCTCTAATGTAACTGACCAAGTTCACGGTGGGGACCAGTGGGAACCAGACATGACTTCACATCCCGCCAGTACTGAAGAAGTAGTCCCCGATGAGTCCCGGGAGGAATACAACGCTACCGAGAGAGAACTCGGCACGGAAGAAGACGGGGAGAGCACCGTGGAGATAGAGCTCCAAGGCTCCGCAAGGAGTACCCCGAGGGAAGGCTCCCCTATACAACCGCCTTCTCCCAGCGAGGCAGAGAGGACCCTACAGCAGGCCTTCCTCATCAGCCTGAACGCCGCTGCTGAACGCGACCGACTGCAGATCCAGCAGCGAAGCGAACACGAGCAGATACGTCTAGAAATAAGACGCATTCAGATGGAAGAGAATGTGGCCCGAGAACGAGCCGGTGCTCAACGGGACGCAGCGCGCGACAGACAGCAGTCGCAACTAATAGAACAGCTGATCAGACGGACAACACCCTCTCCCTCCGCCAGAGGCTCCAGGAACTCGTCTAGACACACCTCCAGGGCGGCATCCCCTAGCCGAGTAAACAACCCTGAACTTGACCAACAGACGAGGTCTATACCCCCCACAGACCACCTCCCCCCACCGGTCCAAGCGAGACCTAGCAACCGGGAAGGAGCAGCATATCCTGTGGAGAGGCTAAACCAGAGACTACAAGCACTGGATGACCTAACTGAAGACGAAGAGGAAGAGGAGGAGAACCACGCCCGAAGACAGCACAGTACTCTACCGGACCAGGAGGTCCGGTACAGCCCAGGCTATACTCCCGCGGAGCTGCGCTACAGACCCCCGACTCTATACACGGGTGAGCACGACGCACGACCCGCACCGAGGAACAGCACCTGGACAAGCGGGCCATGGTACACTGCCGGTACCAGCCCATACCAAGGAGCGGGAGGAGACTCGCCTAGGAGGCCTCTCCCCCAACGCTCGCCGATGTATCCACAGTCAGCGTCATACATTGGCACGCCTATGGTACCCGACTTCACCCAAGAGAACCGGGCCCAGTATACAGAACTCCGCATGTGTCTGGAGACCATGTTGGTGGATGTATTGGATGAACGCCACAAATACGCCATCCTACTGCAGCACTTAAAGGTGCCCCGCGCACATAATATAGCGCTCGCCTACGCGACTTCCACCACCCCATACACAGCAGCGCTGGTAGCATTGGACCAGAGGTATGGGCGCATATGGGATTACGTGATCCAGGAGATCCGACACATCGACCGCTTACCCCCAGCAATAGACAATCGAGCACTGGACGACCTGTCCATCAGAGTGCAGTCCCTGGTAGGGATGTTGGGAGCGCAAAGAGAGAAGGGGAGGCATGAACTTTACGCCAACTCAAATGTGGAAAGGATCCTGGAGAAGCTGCCGCCCGCTCGTCAGGAGCGCGTTAGGCGGCAGAGGGACCACAGAGACCCGAATGGCCCCGAACCGAACCTCCTCGATCTAGCAGACTTCCTGGCGAGAGAAGTCAGCAGCCTACGGCTAGATACATTCGGACGGAGCACCCCTGGCTCCAGAGAAGGAACCAGACGACTAAATGATGGAAGAAGATCGGTGACTGTGATGCACCAATCGGAGTCAGTACCGAGCAGCAGGAGCCACAGTACCCCCTCCAGAACGGAGAAGTGGAAGATAGTGTGCCCCTACTGTGAGAAAGAACACTGGCTAGCGCAATGTGACTCCTTCCCCAAGCTGAACGCGGAGGAAGCAGGTCAATGGATAAAGTCCAACAAGCGCTGTTTTCGCTGTGCGCGCTCATACATGGCAGCCGAATGCCGCTTAAAGAAAAGGTGCACCAAGTGCGATGGAGCCCATCTGGACATACTTCACGACAGTAACAGACGGCGCCCTTCACCTGCACCATCCAGCCGCAAAGCGAGCGTCATGTACATCGATCCCGCCAGCAGCAGTGGAGCCCGAGTACTCCTAAAAGTAGTGCGTGTGACACTAAGCTACCAGAATAAAGTCCTGGACACTTACGCCGTCCTCGATGACGGGTGAGAGAAGACCCTGCTGCTCGCCTCCGCTGCGGCCCAGCTAGGGCTGCGGGGAAGCGAAACCCAAATGACAATTCGGACAATAAGACGAGATTTGAAGACGATAAAGGGCGAGAATGTCTCATTCTCTATCGCAGCAAGCGGCCAGCCTGAGCGACGGTACCAGATTGCAGATGCTTTCACCAGCCAAGAAATAGGACTGTCGCGGTACACATACCCCGTCGCCAAGCTGATGGAGAAATATGCACATCTGCGCAAGTTACCGATCCCGCTCATAGACAATGCTATGCCGACCCTGTTGATAGGCTCCGACCATGCAGACCTCATTGTCCCGATAGACCGGGTTCATACCGGACCCCGAGGCTGCCCTGCAGCAGTCGAGACCCGTTTGGGATGGACTCTCCAAGGCCCGCTCGCCAAATCTCTCAACCGAAGTACAGCCACTAGATGTCTCCACTCCCGAGTCACAGAGGGAGAAACCGCACTCCTGCAACACGTAGAGCGGCTATGGACCTTGGAACAAACGCCCTTTAAGAACGGAAAGAAAGACATTCGCTCTAAAGATGACATTTACGCAATTCACCTCCTCGAGACAGGGACCAAGAGAGTCCCGGTCAACGGCGTGTTGAGATACGCCACGCCACTCCTGCGGCGAGAAGGAATGCCTACTTTCCACGCCAAGACAGACGCCACAGAACGGTACCTGCTGAACACGGAGCGGCGCTTAGCCAAGAACCCCGCCCAAGAGAGTGTATACCGCGCTGAGATTGAGAAGCTCATCACAGCGGGACACGTCACAAAGATGGACATTAAAGAGGCTGACCAGACCACTGAATCGTGGTACGTGCCCCACCACAAGGTCCATCACAACGGTAAAGACCGCATAGTATTTAACTGCAGCTACCAGATCGGATCCCAAAATCTGAATAAAGAGTTACTGCCCGGTCCCACACTCTGCCCCTCCCTACTCGGCGTTCTACTCCGCTTCCGCCAGGAAAAGGTGGCCATCAGCGGGGACATTAAAGGAATGTTCCTGCAGGTGAGATTAGTAGAGGCGGACAAGCCCCTGTTACGGTTCCTATGGAGAGAGAAGCCAGGAGATGAGCACCCAGCCATCTACCAATGGGAAGTCCTCCCCTTCGGAACGACGTGCAGCCCCTGCTGTGCGACATTTGCACTACAGAAACATGTAGCAGAGGACCCAGCAGCGGACGAAGAGGTCCGACACAGCGTAAAGAACAGCTTCTACGTAGACAACTGTCTACAAAGCCTTTCAACCCAGGAAGAAGCCGAGGCTCTCCTGATTAAACTCCGCGCCTCATTGATCAAAGGCGGCTTTGATCTCAGGCAGTGGGCCAGCAGCGATCCGCAAGTACTGCGCAGCCTCTCCTCCGAGGACAAGGCAGCCAGCAGCGAGACCTGGATGGCTACAATCCCGGGAGAAGCCCAGGAGATGACCCTGGGATTGGTGTGGCGATTCAAAACAGATTCGCTTCACTACAGACACAAGCCCCTGACTACGGAGCAGGGAAGGCCGTTCGGCGGCGCCGACCACCAGACGGAGTGCGTACACAACACTCGCCCGACAATATGACCCGCTAGGATGTATTCTACCGTACACCACCAGGGCAAAAATGATTGTACGAGCATTGTGGGACAAGGACCAGGGCTGGGACGACCCCATTCCCGCACACCTTGCATCCACCTGGAGAGAGTGGGAGATGGAGCTCCACTCACTCCCAGGCGTTAATATGCGCCGAAGCTACTTCCCACCCACGGTGAGGCCAGGGACATGTAAAATGGACTTACACGTCTTCAGTGACGCCTCAGAGGTCGCATACGGATCAGTAGCCTACTTGCGGGCCCAAGACCAGGGGGGAGAGATCTACACAGCATTTGTCCTCGCCCACTCGAGAATAGCCCCACGCAAGCAACAATCTATCCCACGTCTAGAGCTCTGCGCAGCCCTAGCCGGAGCGCACCTAGCCACGCTCATCCAACGTGAGCTCACCATACCGGTGTCTAGAACAATCCTGTGGTCAGATTCCACGACTGTACTCGCCTGGATCAAATCGGACTCATGCAAGTACAAAGTCTTCGTGGGAGTCAGAGTCACCGAGATTCAAGACTTAACCGAAGAGTTAACCGGAGAAACAGAGTGGCGCTACGTTGATACAAAACAGAACCCAGCAGGGGGCGGAGCTGAGCGATCATGGAGTAGACGTGTTTTCACATGAGCTCCCTTCTACCGTGCTGAATATACGTTTCTCCCCATTAGTCTTTATTTTATTTTTATTTGTTTTTTATCTGTTTGCTAGGTCGTCGTGTTTAGTATACATTCATCAACTTTTTTCGACTTTCTACGATGGCGGGGGTGGAAACCAGAGCCATGAAAGAGTTAGGCACGACACCGACACCGCCGAGCATGGCCGTACCGTCTCCCGCTGTCGGGGAGTTAAGCGAAGCTGTGCTCTTGGTCATGACCAAGCTACACGCAGAATCTGAGACACGCATCGCTGAAGCACAGAAGAAAGTACACGCAGACTCTGAGGCACGCATCGCTGAAGCACAGAAGCAAGTGCTGGCGGATTTCTGTATCAGCCTCCGTCGTGAGATATCAGAAGAAATACGGCTGGCGGTAGTCCCGCTGACAGACAAGATGGAGACGATTCACGCTGCCTCATCGGCTAATGCTAACGAACTAGCCATGCTAACGACGGAGGTATCATCACAATGTGAGAAGATGGCGGGTCTTGAATCCGCCCTGCTGGCTAGGCAGGCTGAAGTCAACAAACTACAGTCGGCGATGGAGGAGATGCAGTCCCGGGATAGACGCCACAACGTCAGGATTGTTGGAGTACCGGAGACCAGCGGTGAAGGCCGTCTCTCTGAGACCATGCCCGAACTGCTGCAGAAGATACTAGGGACGGACGTCCTCCCCTCGCCTCCTATCTGTGAGTCGGCTTACAGAGCGGGCAGGTTTTCTCCCGGCGTGAACAAAGAACCGAGGCCCATCATAGTCAAGCTGAACAGACTCCAACAGAGAGAAATCATCATGCGGTCGGCTCGTACCAGAAGGGGTACTCTGAGGTTTGGCGATCACAAAGTGGCCATTTTCGAGGACTTTACACCGGAGGTTCAAGCTCAGAGAGCCGAGTACAAGGTGGTCCTGACTAAGCTATGGAGACTAGGCCTGAGGCCCACGTTATTCGCTCCCGCGAAACTATCTGTGTTGGAGAAGGTCGGTGGTCAGCGTTTGTTTTGGTCGTTGGCTAAAGCGAAGGAATATCTCGCGAAGACACCCGAGTCTGTTGCTTGATATCTATGGAGGGTGAGTGACTTGGCGGTTTGGGCCTATATACATTGATTAGGTCGACTATTCACAAACACTTGCTGTCATGCCCAGACATGCTAACTGTCCTCTGCCCATCCAACTAGCGGGGCTTCCCAATGACTTCTGTTACTTGCTAAAGCTGACCTCATGGTCGTACTTGTGTATCGCCTCTTTGGAAGCTAACGAGCTAGCTGAACAATGTACATAGTAGGCTAACGTGCTATCCGGATTCGTCACTAGCTTACGCGCTAGCCTCGGGCTAGCCAGCGGGCTTCGACTATGGTCTGCGCTGAGACATTCGTTAATGGTTACGTATTTTGGTTGCTGTTGCTGTTCAAAGGGACATTGGTTTGCACAGTTCAAGAGTGACCGAGTCCCTAACTAACTTCTGGTATGCTTTTTATTTTTATATCCAGGTTGTTTTGAGCTTTGGTGATCCAAAGTAGATGCCAAGGTCGGTTGAATATGCATAAACAATATTTGATAACAGGTTGGGTCGGGTATGGCTTGCACTTAATGGCTATATGGTTATATGGCTTGCACTTTAGCTATTACCCTCTCTTCCTTTCTTTTTTCTTTCCTACTGTCGCTGTTTTTATGTCATCTATATGCGCGATTTAAATGTGATCCGGTTCTACCTTGGACTAACTACTGACAAGCCTTAATTTTGTTTTGAATTTTCCGTGAGGCACTTATGCTAATACGTTGATACATTAATATGCAGACTCCAGGGTAGATGGTTACAGGTTGATGCTGAGTAATTATATAATAATTAGTGTCGCTGTTTTAAGGGCAATTGAATGAGCAATTAACCTGTGACCCGAACCTGCCTTGGACTATCAGCTGGGATGCTTTAATTTAATTTTGTATTGAATTTTCCTATATGTTTTAATGGCATTTGAATGAGCAATTTAAATGTGATTCGATCCTACCTTGGACTAACTGCTCCGACCGATATCTTTATTGAAACAATGTATGATGACAGGTGGTGTCAGGTGTTGCCTATTACCATCCCCGGATTGATTAATGAATGATTGTGTTTAATTCTAATCTTACATAGGTTGGGTCATTTCAGCCGTTGTGCCTGATCAGAGGGACGGCTAAAGGGGTGCACTTTGACCATAACCTTTTTTTTCCCTTCCTCCTTTTTTTGTCATTGTTTAATTGACACTGTTCACACAATTTTGCACAATTAACCTGTGACCCGAACCTGCCTTAGAATATCGGCTGGGATGCTTTAATTTAATTTTGTATTGAATTTTCCTATACCTTTTTGGGCTATAACAATGTGATGTTGAAGCGCAGATTCCGAAATAGAGGGCTGCAGGTTGATGCGGAGTTATTATTATTTAATAATGGCTATTTTTACCATTATGGTTTTCTCATGTTGGGGCCAGGGCTCAGGTGGTTTTCGACCGATATCTTTATTGAATTTTATTTTATTATTATTTGTGTTTATTGGACTAGTGGGGGTTTACTCAGGGGTTTATCTAGAGGGGGGTGGGAGTGGGAAGCGTCTTATTGATCCATGTCTCTAGTGGGAAGTGATAGGAAGATGACCATCCTCAGTGGGTGGGGCATAGGGTGGGGATTGGAGAGTGGGTATAGAGGAACTTATATTAGGACGGGTGGGTTAGGGTTTAGAGTAGAAGGAGGGGGGGTTGTAGCTGGGGTGGTATTTTTATGTGTTCTATGTACTGTTGTCTTATATATGTGTAAGTGTTCCTCCTCTGAACTCCTGGGATTGACCGTCCGGGCCCGCCGGGATCGGCACCTCTGTACTCAGCCTGGCTGCACGGGTATGTTCTCTACGCACTTATACAAGCTCGACCATGGCTAAATTGAATATTTTAATTTGGAACGCAGGAGGGCTTAACGCCCCACACAAGCGTGCCAGTGTCCTTTGGCTATTGAAGAGGAGAAATATTGACCTTGCTCTCCTTAGTGAGACGCATTTAATGGTAGGTGACGTGTCAAGACTGGCAAATCGGCAATATCACGTTATCTCCGCATCCTCAGCCGATGATAAGACGAAAGGAGTAGTCATAGTTACAAGACGTAACCTTGATATCAAAATCTTGGATGTATGGTCGGACACGGAGGGAAGGATTACTATAGCAAAAGTTGAATTCTTGCATAGGAAGATGGCTATAATAGCATTGTATGCTCCTAACACATTTGATTCAGCGTTCTATAATTAAATCACGAAGAATATGTTGGAACTTAATGGATACGCTCTCATTGTGGGTGGCGATTTTAATGCGTGCTGGGATGCGGAGATGGATAGGTCTGGGCCCTCTGAAACGAGCGACCAGAAACGGGCCTCTAAGGCCCTCAGGATGTGGGCCAAAGACACGGGGCTCTCAGACCTCTGGCGCTTATGCAACCCCACCCTCAGAGATTACTCTCACCTGTCAGCCAGACACAAAAGCTTCTCTCGAATTGACTATGCATTCGCGTCCCCTAATATGTTTGATAGTTTCGATGTCTCATTGGTTCCCTTGGCTCTCTCAGACCACAAGGGGATTTTCCTTACGGCAACCTTTGGCAGGCTCTCCGCAAGAGCTCCCAGATGGCGTTTTAATTCGACCTTGCTAAAGAACGATGACTTCTGTTCTGAGTTCAGGAGTAAGCTAGCTGAATTTTTGCAGATCAACGTTGGCACAGTAGAAGACCCTAGGGTCCTGTGGAACGCATTGAAAGGATTCATCAGGGGTCATGTCACACTATTTGCCTCCAATTTGCGAAAATCCCGGTCAAAAAAGCTAGAAGGACTGGAATCATTATATGCGGACCTATACGCATCCTTGCAAACTGACTATAATGAACGACTAAACACACAACGTAAGATAGTCAAAAAAGAAATAAACTCCATACTTAAACAACAGTCTGAGTTTTTGATACACAGGACAAGACAAAATTACTATTTTCACGGCTCCAGACCTAGCCATCTATTGGCAATGAAAATACGATCAAATGATCATTTCTCAGATATCCCCTCGATTAGGACGAGCCAGGGTGCAGTCACTACTGATTCGAAAAAGATCAATGACACTTTTAAAGAGTTTTACTCACAGTTATATAGCTCAGAGGGTAATCTGGATGACTCTAGATTTGAATCGTTCATTGGCGGGCTTGAGATACCCCACATTTCTGAGGAAGAGGCCAAGGAACTGGGGAGACCGATTACTCTCGTAGAATTGAGGGAGACTATTGTTGAAATGCAGAGGGGTAAGGCGCCAGGCTGGGATGGTATTCCACCCGAAGTGTATTTAGCTTTCTGGGACCAACTGGGTCCATTGATGCTCGATATGATCAATTACGCTATCGAACAAGGGGAGTTCTCAAGAGATGTCAATATGGCGTTGATTTCTTTACTTCTCAAAAAGGACAAAGATCCCAATGATTGTGGTAGCTATAGACCCTTGAGTCTTCTCGGGGCCGATTTAAAGGTGTTTGCCAAGGTGCTGGCCCGTCGCCTGCAGAGATTTATGTCTGTATTGGTACACTGCGATCAAACTGGTTTTATCCCGGGGCGTCTGGCTGCAGATAATCTTAGGAGGCTGTTGCATGTAATCGATAACAGTAAAGACAATACAACTCCATCCACAGTTCTGTCTTTGGATGCCATGAAGGCGTTTGACAGACTTGAGTGGTCATATCTGTGGAAGGTACTTGAGGTCATGGGTCTTGGAAAGAGTTTTATTCATATGATTAAAGTCCTGTATGCCTCGCCGTCTGCGATGATACTGACAGGCAAAAACTGTTCCACACTCTTTCCAGTCTCCAGATCTTCTAGACAGGGTTGCCCTCTGAGCCCGGGACTGTTCGCGCTTTCCCTCGAACCTTTGGCCCAATTTATTAGGCAATCGGAGGACATCGTCCCCATAATGGTCAACAATACTCCACACAAAATTGCTCTCTATGCGGATGACCTGCTGATTTTCATGGACGACCCCTCCCGGTCGGCCACAAAATTATTGAGGATAATCGACGACTTTGGTAAATTGTCAGGTTTTAAGATTAACTGGAACAAATCAGCCTGCCTACCTCTTAATGAACTGGCCAAGGCGGTACGACTACCAGCTGATATCCCCATAGTAGAACATTTCAAATACCTGGGCATAGAGATATTCCCCACGCTGAACCAAACTACTAAGTACAACTTCACGGGTACTTATGATAAAATACGCCAGGATCTAGACAGGTGGTCGTCCCTTCCTAACTCCTTACAAGCCCGGGCTTCCATAATCAAAATGAACATCCTGCCTAGGATAAATTTTATTAGCTCAATGCTCCCCCTGCCCCCTCCAATAGACCACTGGCGCAAGGTACAATCGATGGTATCTAAGTTTGTCTGGAATAACAAACGCCCGAGAATCAAAAGGGCTACTACTCAACGTAGGAAACAAGATGGGGGCCTCGCAATCCCTGATTTTAAACTGTATTTCTGGTCCTTTTCACTGAGACCTTTGATGTGCTGGCTAGACCCTGTAGAGGCTGTATCGTGGCGCTCCTTAGAAGCGGCGGCGGTGTCTCCGCTAAGATTACAGGATGTAGTGTACTCCACTGTCTCTATTGCGAAATGCCGGCTGAGGTATGGACCGATCATAACTCACGTGATCCAAACGTGGCGTAATGTACAGAGGTCGTGTGGGGTTAAATGCCCTTGGCACCTGGACTCTCCAATTTTTAATAACCAGCAATTACTTGTTGGACACAAGCCGGTTAATATTCCTCAATGGCAAAGGAGGGGAGTGCATACTCTGGAGGATATTTATGATAAGAACGGCCTCCGTGCGTTTCAGGACTTAAGAGAATTTTATGATCTACCCGGCGAGTCCTTCTTTCTTTACCTTCAACTAAGGTCAGCACTGAGGGCGCATGGCGTACCGTGGGCTCAAGCCTTGCACCCACACCCCTTCCTCAGGCTCATAGTGGACAGGACGACATCCAGAGGGTTTGTCTCCGACTTTTATACGCTCTTAATTCAATCCACGTATAAAAATTTATCATTGGATACAATCTGGCGTGTGGATATACCGGAGTTGGACCCCGAGTTTGACTGGGATGATGTTTGGGCAAATGTGGCATTATCTTCCCGCAACCCCAATCACCAGCAAATTAATTTTAATTATATTCATAGGACCTATCTTACACCTAGGAAGCTATTTGCTATGGGACTGATAACCGACTCTCGGTGCACTTTGTGCTCTCAAAAGGCCACTGGCACTTATATGCATATGTATTGGGATTGCCCACCAGTGGCCCGCTTCTGGAGGTCAATAACGGACAAACTTTCAGATCTGTGTGGCTTAACTATCCCATTCACAGCTGTTACGCTACTCCTGAACGATATAACGACACTACCCGCGTCCGTACAACTGAAAAGGGTTGTCCTAGCGGGCGTCACAGCAGCGAAGAAGCTAATAGCAATGAGATGGAAGGAGCCTGAGAAGCTTACAATGATTAACTGGTCCCTAACTCTATTGGATGTGATTTATCTTGAGATATCCACGGCCCGGGTGATCGGGGTGGGGCAGGCTGGAATTGACCTGTGGTTCGCAGCAGCTGAGAAGGTAAAGACCGCAGTGTGCGGCTGAGCGGGGTTGGGGCGCTTGATCGGGGGGGTCCGGCGGTCTCTGGGGAGGGGGAGGAGGAAATGTCTTGTCTGTCTTGGTTTTTGTCTTGTCCTTCTTAACTTTGACTGGGGGGATTTTAGGGGGGGTTGGTATTTAGCTATTCTGCGCTATATGTCAACTCACATGCCATCTCCCCAAGAGACTAATATTGACAGACTGATTGACCTGTCAACCAACTTGGAGGAAGAATTTCTTTCTTCTTACACTTTACCTTCTGCAAGTTTGGCAGTCTTGAACATGTGTAAGGGACCTAGGCTATCTACAGTAAATCTGCGGCAACACTCTCATAAACAATCTTTTAAGTCACTCCACTTTGTAAAGGTGGGGAAAGGTTGCCATGTTTTGAAGACCCTTTTTGTTATTGAAGTAGCCATCTATATTTGATAGGTTGGACGCTGTTTCTTTTTCTTTTTGTCTTTATAATTTATTATTCTGTATTATTATTGTTTGTTATTCTCCTGTGAAAGTTATGTTTTTTGTTACTGTGGTTATTGTGTTGTCCTGTTTCATGTAATTAATAATAAAAAAAAATTTGATCAAAAAAAAAACAAAACAGAACCCAGCTGACGTCATCACCCGGGGGATGCCCCTGGATGACCTCACCCGTCGCAATGTCTACAGTGACGGCCCCGCATTCCTAAGACTCCCGGAAGGACAGTGGCCCATGCCTATCCCGAGGGAAGCAAGTCCAGAGGAGGTGGAAATTAAGAAGTCTGTGTTCTGTGGATTGAGCACCGTAGCCTCCACCGACCCTAACATAGACGATTGCACGTCCATAGAGAGTGCACAACAAAGAACATTCCTGCGGTACCACCCGGAGTGCAAGTCCCCCGCTGATATGTCAGCAGCTAACTACGAGGAAGCAGAATTGCTTCTACTGCAGCGAGCCCAGAGAGACTCGTTCCCCGATGAATTGGCCTGTCTACAGGGAGGAAAGCCCGTCCCATCCGACAGCAGATTAATTCACCTGGCCCCCGAGAGCGACGCTCACACCCTCATCAGAGTGGGTGGTCGCCTACGCAGAGCCCCCAATCTACCGGATGACATTAAATACCCGATCGTATTGAACAGCCGACACAAGGTCACAGAGCTGATTATAAAGAAATACGATGAGGATGTACATCACGCAGGAGCAGAAAGAGTCTTCGCGGAAATCAGACGTCGTTACTGGATCCTACAAGGAAGAGAGGCGGTACGACGCTTCCAGCGAACATGTCTAGACTGCCGCAAGTGGCGCGCGCAGCCCAGCATACCAAGGATGGCTGACCTTCCTCCATGTCGCCTCCGAATCGGTGACAAGCCATTCCACTCAACGGGTATGGACTGCTTTGGCCCGCTGCACATAAAGAAAGGAAGAGGAACCGAGAAGCGGTGGGGTATTGTATTCAAATGCATGACCACCAGAGCGATACACATCGAGCTTCTCCCGACCATGAGGACAGACTCATTCCTTATGGCCTTCCGTAGATTCACATCACGGAAAGGAAGACCGTCTACCCTATTGTCCGATCATGGGACAAACTTCAAAGGCGGCGAAAGAGAGCTGAGAGAGAGCTTCCAAGCTATGGGCCCAGAACTTAAGACCCACCTCGCTCCAGCACAGGTTGATTTCCAATTCAACCCCCCAAACGCACCCCACTTCGGTGGCACTTGGGAACGAGAAGTGCACTCCATAAAGACAGCCCTGTACGCAGTACTTGGGGCCCAGACTGTGGCGGAAGAAGTCCTAATGACAGTCCTCACGGAGATTGAGGGAGTACTTAACTCGAAGCCCCTCGGATATGTCTCCAGTTATGTGGCGGATATCGACCCAGTTACCCCCAACACACTCCTGATGGGGCGGCTAGATCCTGCATTACCACAGACAATGTACCGGCCTGAAGAAGCGAACGGCCGACGAATGTGGAGGTACAGCCAAGTATTAGCCGACAAGTTTTGGAACAGTTTCCTACTGCACTACCTACCGTCTCTACAGACCCGCCAGAAGTGGGTAAAGGAGAGAGACAATTTGACAGAAGGAACAGTCGTCATGATTATTGATCAATCACTGCCCAGAGCTATGTGGCCGGCCGGCCGCGTAAGCAAAGTGATCACCGGTGCCGACGGCTAGGTCCGAGCAGCTGAAGTGCTCGTCCAGGGTCGCACTTACACCCGTCCCGTGGCAAGGCTCATAGAACTGCCTCGACTCCCAGACACAATCGATGATGACCATGACCCTACAACCCTATGACTTTGTGAAGTTGACTGACCCCTACAGCAAACCCTTATGTGTAAATAGACAACGCGATTAATCTGTCTCTGTTTAACTGATTAGGTCTGGGACCTATTCAGGGGGTGGCTGTTGTGAAGGGCCAGATTAAACCGAATATATATATTTATTTATATATATATATTTAATTGTATTTGTATATTCTCTAATATTCCCTGATATCCCTTGTATATTCCTTGTACAATATGCATTGAATATCCATTCTAGCCTACTGAACATCCCATAATAGTCTCCATTCTACTATTGGTCGAGACCTTGGTGCCAGGCTGCCATACCCCTCAGACCCAGTTCAAACGTACCGCTCGACATGTACGAACAAGTCCTAGTTCCGCGTAGGAATTTGGCTACCGCACCACTAATGGGACTATTTGTTCATAGTGCGTATATATACTGCGCTACTAAAGTAGGACTTTCTTTTCAGTCCAGTTTCTTACCCTCCAATAGAGTCACAGACGTAAAGCCTCCCCGCGACGCCACGTGTGGGAGTAAGGCCAAGTTCGCCTACCATCGGTATTGAGACATCGTGTATATTAATATTTGAATAGTCATATTTGGCACTATATCGTCGAGTTGGACGTAGTCTATTAAGCTAATAATAGTCTGTTAATATATAGTGCTTCATGCGGTGAGAATACTACCGTAGTCAGTACCCCATCGTTTCGGGCAGAGAACTGGCTGCTTACCCAGGGTGGTTGACCCTACGTGAAGCTGCACCCGAGGAGCCCCAGAGCCGACGAGCGAGTGGACCTGTATACCGGATTATTCTACCGACGACAGCCCGCCTTCCCAGGCACGGATTATGCTTTGGATACTTTGATTATTCCATGGATAAAGACCCCCGACACTGCCGTGTGTTGGAACCCCCCCCCCTGGAGAGGACGCAAGGTGAGGAGACGCTCTGCAAGACGAGGTCGCTTCACGTCTCTCCCCCGTGGACCGGAGAGAGCCGGCCCACAAAGAGTCCACCTGCTTTCATCTGTGGTCCAAGGATCGCCGGCGCATTGAACGGCACTACAGTGGGTTCACCTGGGATACCCTTGGCCGGACGAGGCAGCCGGATTCTACCCCCCCCCCCCCCCTCCTACTCCTGTCGGCTTACAAGCGACCGGATTAACCCCATCTAGTATAATCATTAAAGTATCATTGCTGTTATTCCTTAACTATTCCAGGTCGTATATTTACCACCTGCGCCTTCAGAGATTGGACATTCTCTATTGATATACCGACGAATACTCCTTGCCATAAAAGTGCATACTATTTCAATTCATAAATGTAATTAAGTGATTAAGTGCTTATTCTACACACCATCGCTGTGTAGAAATAAAGACCTGTTTCTAAT
>NC_140170.1:100547836-100677173 GCF_963971535.1 Notolepis coatsorum
GGGTGCACACCACAGTGGAGGTTGCTGGTTGCAACCACCACTGGTGCTCCGTGTTTATGAAGCAGGTGGCATCAGTCCTTTGCCTCTGGCATGTTGAAACAGTGCCCCGCCCGGCCGACGCCATGAGGTGGGTCTGCCCGGCGGATGGCTGGTGGGCTGTTAAGCCTGTACCGCCACGGTATAGAATTAGCAGCGGTTAGTAACTTTGTTCGCATTGCTGTTTTTTTCTGTCAACAATGGTGTCTGGTGGCGGGGCCATGAGGGCCAGCCGACATCGAAACATTGTGCGAGGTTGTTGACGTTATTAGCTTTGACCTAGCCGCAAGCTATAACCGCAGGGAGGGCTAGGATGCTGTCAACGCTTGTTTACAGACATCTTGGTTGGATTGGTCTCCCTTTGAGGGGGTGAGAAGTTAAAAATAATTTTTCCCTCCTCAGGGCTCCCCTCTCCGCAGAGGATCTTTGGTCTTCCGTTGGAGCGCGGGCGGTATTGGACCTAGGCCCCACACGCCTCACGCCGCGCAGCCAGAGGTGAGAGCACGGCCTCGCCAGCAGCTGTGGCGAGGCCCTCAACCGGCGGCCATGTTTCCCCCGCCGGAGGTACCCTGGACGTTAAGTCAACAGGTGTCCACAAGGCCGACAGCCTTGGCGGCCGAGGGATCGGCCACATTGGATGAGCACGGCCTGAGAAACCGTCGCCGTCCTGCCGTGTGCAGCCCGCTCTCCGATCACTCCCTCCCCCAACACCAGCGGAAAAGGGGCTCTGATTTGTTTTCCTTTGGCTGCGGGCCGAGGGCCTTCAATGAAGCGCATGCGGCCCCACGTTTCGCTTCTCATGGGGACAGGGGCTGACACCCAGTTGATGGCTGAGCCTGGGTCTGTCCATGAGAATATTGTGCTGTCAAGCGGCTCCCACACCATAAGCTGTGTTTGGTTGAACCTGGTGTTACATCTGTCAACTACGAGTGTTGTCAGCAGTGGGGCTCGAGACCTTTTTTGAGGCAAACAGTGCGGGCTTCCCCGACCTCGCCTTCGCCAGGCCGGGTATCACGTTGGTGCCTCCCACTCCTGAAAGATTGGCAGTGGTCTCGCAGGCGCGCGTGATTTGGGTGGTAGTAATATCACTGCAGGGCTACGGTGTGTAGGAACCCATGGGGGCCTCACACCTTGCATGTCCAGCTGCAGAACAACTCCTCAGCATGTTCTGGAGGGGTGTTCAGTGGGGGAGCTTTTGTCACCAAGTATGATGTCAGCTTCCCCCGTATCAAACCGGCCCTTTCTGTCGGGGTCCCCCCTTGGGTGCGATTGCCTCGTGGGTAGTGTCAGGGTCCGATGTCCCGACTCCACGGAACGCTCTGCTCGCACGGGTCCAGGGTTGGCTACGCACAGCGGGTGGGACCGGGCCGCCTATCTACAGTTCCTAGCGGACCTGCGCCAAATGGCGGCGGGTGCGTTTGGGAGTATCATCACATATGGCTACAGCAGTACCATATGTCGAGGTGGATGGAGAGAACGCTGAGGCGGGGACTTGTATTTACACAACCCCACCCATTTTCGGGTTTGGTACAGACCCTATTGTCAGGGTCACCAGCAGTGACAGCTCTGGTCAACGAGATATAATCTCTGTGGGCGAAGCAAGCCATCGTCGTGGCTTTTTCCTCCCGGTATTCTCTGCCTGAGAAATCGGGAGGGGGGGGTGTCAGACCCATGCTGGACCTGTCCCATGGGAAGGTTCAGCATTTTGGACCGTCTCCTACCTGTTGACCACTGTCAGGCGGGGGCCTGGTTCTCCTCCATAGACCTGTAGGATGCGTATTCGCATCCCCGATCTTCCATCCTAGGGCTTACCTACGCTTCCTTTGCAGGGTTTAGCGTATGAGTACCAGAGGCTGCCGTTCGGTTTTTCTCTGGCTCCCCGCATCTTCACCAAGTGCATGGAGGCCCACTGGGGCTTCTGCGTCGTTACGAAGTGTATTCTGCCCTGACGATGTTCTGGTCCTTGGCGGTCAAGGTGGATCGTCAGGTCTCATACCAGGCAGGTGGTGGAATTCCTGGGGTTTGCTGTAGACTGGAAGTAGAGTACTCCTCTTCCCAGTCAACGGGTGGAGTACTATGGGCATCCCTCTCAGAGCATGTTATCGACATGCTCGGGAGGTTCCGTCTTAGGACGGTTACGGCGCTGTCCGTGATACGCCTGCTCGGTATGATGACATCTGCTCATTCCGTGGTCCCTCTTGGCCTCCTCTTCACCTCATGAGGAGGATACGGAGGTGGTTTTTCCAGTATGGAAATAGACCCGGTGGAGCCAAGTGGAAGCGGCTAAGGTTCCCGTGTCAGTACTGGGGGACCTCGCCCTCTGGGGAGGGCCTGGGGCCCTCACCAGGGGGGTCCCCATGGGCAGTAGGCTGTCACACGTCACGGTTTTCACCGACGCCTCCCTCACTGGAGACGCATCGGGCCAACGCAGTAGGGGGCAGCTGGCAAGACCATGCTGCCCGGTCTGCGCTACGTTTAATGTGTTGGTATTGAAGGCGGTCCTTCTGGTCCTCAAACGGTGTTTGATCAGGACGGACAATACGACGTCAGCGTCGTATATCAACAGACAGGGAGGAGTACGCTCCCCCGTCTGCACCGGGCGGCGGGTGGCTAGCTATGGGCGTTCTCCATCTGCGCAGCCTGAGGGCTCTCCACATCCCTGGCAGGGTGAATGTGGGTACAGGTGTGATGTCGCGGGGCGGTCCTCACCCTGACGAGTGGGGATTACGTCCGGACATAGTCAGGCAGGTCTGGGACCGATGCCGTGGCCGCCTGGGATTCTTTCCCCCCATACATCTGTTAGGTCAGTTGTTGGGGCGGGTACGTTGAGGAGCGCAGGACCTTGATCCTGATTGCGCCGGACCGGGGCGCAGCTGTGTGGTTCCCGGTCCTGATCCAGCTCTTGGTAGCCCCGTCGTGGCCTGTTCCTTGGTCATCACGGGCCCTCTCTCAAGCGCACGGGTCTCTGTGTCAGTTCCCTGTGCTGGGCCAGCTGCTGATGGTTTGGCTGGTAAGAGGGTGAGTGGAGAGGATGGATCCTTCTGTGGTTGACACCATCCGGAACGCGCATGCTCCCTCCACTATCGCGGTTTACGCGGGTAGGTGGCATATTTTCCAAGAGTGGTGTAAGGTGGGGGCTGGGACCCGGTGTCCTGCCCCCTGGACGCTGTCCTTACCTTCCTTCAGTCTATTTTTGATAGACTGTCGGCTTCGACGGTGAGGGTATATGCTGCGGCTATATCCTCTTGTCATGAGGGGTTTGAGGGCGTTATGTTGTTCAGCCACCCTCTTGTGAAGCGTTTCCTGCTTGGTGCTCTGCGCCTTAAGCCGGTGAAACGTTCTCTGTCTCCGAGTTGGGACCTTCAATTGGTCCTCGGCCGGTTGTCCGAGGCCCCGTTTGAGCCTCTTGAGCAGGCACCTTGGAACAGCTGTCTTCAAGACTGCGTTCCTGCTGGCCATCACCTCCGCTAAGCGCGTGGGTGAGCTCTGTGCTCTCTCGGTGCGGCCTGAGTGCCTGTCTATTCGTGTCAATAGCGGTGCAACTCTGAGGCCTAATCCAGTCTTCGTGCCAAAAAATATCCGGAGCTCTTTTCGCTCCAGGGATATTGTGGTTCAGGCGTTTCATCCGCCTCCTCACGCTGGTGAGTTAGAGGCGTGCCTTCACCTGTCCGGTCCGGGCTTTGGGGGTTTACCTCAGCCGGACTCAGGACCTCAGGGCTACCGATCAGCTCTTTGTCTGTTACGGTGGCTCTCGCGCTGGTAAGGCACTGTCGGAACAGCGCCTGTCCCATTGGTTGTGCGAGGGCATTGCCCTTTGCTACACGTTGGCTGGGCTGGCCCCCCCTGGGGGTGTCAGGGCGCACTCCACTCGTGGTGTGGCAGCCTCTGTCGTCCCTGTTAGGAGGGGCCTCGGTGGAGGACATCTGTGCTGCGGCCTCATGGTCCTCCCCCGGGTCCCTTCGTAAGGTTTTACCTCATGGACATGAATGGGGGTTCTGTCTCCCAGGCGGTTCTGAGGTCTGGAACCTCCCCTGCTTCCCGCCTTTTGGTGGGTTAGCAGGGATGTGTGGGTGTGGGCCACAAGGTGTTGTGTCACACGTGGTCCCGCCTGTGCTGTGCGTTTAGAGGTTTCTAGTTCCCTCTTTTTCGCACTTGGGTGGAGTTGACTGCCGCCCCCTCTTCGCTAGGAAGGGGGGGTGACGGGACTCCCCTCCCCCCTGGTGCACGGCTTGCGGGTCCTCAGGGGGTACATTTGTCGGTCCTCGCGTCTGCTCTGTCCCCATATCTCGATAGGCGAAAGAGGGAGACGCGATTCGCCAGTACGACTATATAACGATAGGTTATGTATATAACCTAGTTATATGAGTACTGGCTGAGCGTCTCGCTCTTTAGCACGCCCTGAGGTCCCTTGGGGGGGGGTTTCTGATGGAAAACTCTTCCCGAGGAAGGGCGAGTGTGACCACGCCTGGTGACTTATAGGGAGGTCACTGGGGCGGGGCCTGGTCAAGTGCAAGGGTGTTTTGTTTTCGTTCATGTAGTACAATAGGTACTGGAGATGAGGTATATCTCGATAGGCGAAAGAGCAAGACGCTCAGCCAGTATTCATATAACTAGGTTATATACATAACCTATCGTTTTGGTTTGCAAAAAAAGTATGCAGTCCTCAAAAACTAAGACTAAAATGGCCAGGCAGACTCATTGCAGGTTAAGCGGTTAATGAATGATAAGTATTTGACTCCATCTATGGAACTTCCCCCCTATAGGTGAAAGCTCTGGGCTGTGACGGCAGCACCTCCCTCTCCTCCTGGCTGGACGGCCTGGGGTTGCAGGAGTACCTACCCAACTTCCTCTCCAGTGGCTATCGTACTCTGGACTGTGTCAAGAATCTGTGGGAGCTGGAGATTGTCAATGTAAGAGCCTGGGGTTACTTCATCTTGTATCCCCCTACCCCCTTCTCTCTCTCTGTCTCTGTCCCTCTCTCTCTCTCTCTCTCTCTCTCTCTCTCTCTCTCTCTCTCTCTCTCTCTCTCTCTCTCTCTCTCTCTCTCTCTCTCTCTCTCTCTCGCTCTCTCTCTTTCTCTCTCTCTTTCTCTCTCTCTCTCTCTCTCTTTCTCTCTCTCTCTCTCTCTCTCTCTCTCTCTCTCTCTCTCTCTCTCTCTCTCTCTCTCTCTCTCTCTCTCTCTCTCTCTCTCTCTCTCTCTCTCTTTCTATCTCTCTCTCCCGTGGACATAACATAATTACATTTATAGTCATAAGCGATGTATGTAGTGGACCCACCGCAGCTTTACCTCCCTTTTGTATTTCTGAAATAGAGTTGACCCTTTTTAAATTGATTTAAATCTTTGAAATTCTTAATTAGATTATAGTAATTCCTAGTACAGATTATAGTATGAGATTGATGCAAGTTTAAAATAGTAAATCTTTGAGGGGAAACAAATAATACTCAAATGATAAATTTCTTAGATTTTTTTACATATTGGTGTTGATTGACTGGAATTCATAGTGTATCCACCTTTTTATTGTATTGTTGTACATTATATTCCATCATGTCTCTATATTAAGAGTTACCAGTCACTTGACAATACAATACAATGCTGAACTCTAAAGTGGAGGTCAGGGAAGAACTGCGTTATAATATAGTAACGTTACAGTAATAACAAGTCTTTAATACAGTAATTTTACATTACTTAAAAGAACACACCAACACCAATGTTATAGCCTAGCTTAGCACAATGAATGGAAGTGGACATGACCGTTTAGCCTTCGGGAGAGGTGTTAGTTGGACAATGCTTAGGCTAACCGGTCATGTCCGCTACCATTCATTGTGCTAAGCTAGGCTAACATGCAGCCAGATAGCTTTCTACTGAACGCACAGAGAGGAGTTTCAAGTTTCAAGTTCAAGTTTGTTTATTATTTGTCATAATAAAATACAGAATACTTTATGATGAAATGTTTGTTTCTGTATGAGCCCCTGAGAGTGTGCTGCATACAGTAAAAAAAAGTAAGTAAGTAAGTAAGTAAAAAAAAAAAAAAAAAAGTTATCAAGAAGTAAGTAAAAAGTAAGTAAAGGAATGTTCAGTCAATATACATATATACAATATACAATACAGAGTAAAATGAGTAACAGTGAGGTACAATGCAGAACTGAGATGAGGTACAAAACTTAGGGTAGGGTGCAAATGAGGTATGAATGTAGTGCAAATATCTTTAATAATAGATAAATATAAAGTGTGTTAAAGTATCTAAAGTGAATAAAGTGATTGGTAAGGTGAGTGTTTGTTTAAAGTGAGTGTGTACATGTGGATGTGTGTGCAGTGAGTGTAGATGATGGGTTGTTACATAGTGTCATTGTCATTGAGCATCCTGATGGCCTGGGGATAGAAGCTCCTTCTGAGTCTCTCTGTACTGGCCATGCGACTCCGGTAGCGCTTGCCTGACCGCAGCAGTTCAAAGAGGCAGTTGTTCGGGTGACTAGAGTCTTTGATTATTCTCTTAGCCTTGGCCCTGCAACGCTTGTTATAAATGTCCTGGAGACTGGTATCTATCTTCTTGTCTCTCTCTGGAGAAGACGGTAAGCTAATTTCCAAGAATGTTGGCGTGTTCTTTTAACATTTGAATACAAATTTAATTTGTAAGTGATTTGTTGGGTATAACAGGTCCTATGTTGGACCCTAGATGTTGAAATGCTAGCATGGAGGGAGTGGAGCGTGCGTGAGCGGCGAAGTGTACAATATTCTTCTGTTACTTTCCCTTGACTAACCCTTGTTTGGTGAGATCAGCCATGCAGGCTATTGCAGTTCAAGGTGAATACAATACAGGTGAGATTGCACGGTTTAGATTGCCGCCTACTGCTAAATAGAGGAGAAGAGAAGCGATGTCTACTGCAGTGTACAAACAGCCATGCTGCGATGCACCACACGCCACCACACTGATGATGAGCAGAGCCAATGGTGGTGGAGGCAAAATGGCAGTAGCTGCAGTAGAAGCAGTAGCAGCAGCAACATACATGACAGCTACCAGACAAACCGGCGTTGTGTGTGGGATAGTTTCAACTACTTACATGCGATGGGAGCAGTGTGCAGAACTGCCTTTGAACATCCTGTGCAGAACCTCGCCTCGCCCGTTAGATCCCCGACAACCACTCTCCTCTCCTTACCGTCACCATCCTTACCATCAAATGGTACCGAGCATCAAGGTGATCCGTGAGATCACATAGTTGCTAGGCCTCTTGCTCTTGTTTAAATCTCTTCTCAACACAGGAATACTGAACGCTCACCTCGTCGCTTTCTGTTCTGCCTTTTCAGGTGTAACTGGATGAACAACTGAATGGAAAAAAGGGGATATTTAAAAGGATATTGACTTCGTGGCCACACACTATGTGATATGTGAGGTAATCCTTCAGTTAGATAGGCAATCCTGATCATATAGGTGATAGGAGTTCGAAAAGGATAGTCTAAAAATGTGTTTAAACAAAAACAATACCAATAGGGGGAATACCAAGAAATCAAGGGCCTGTAAGAAACATTACTTTCAAATCATTAACCTATTTGCATATTACCAATAAATCTCTCTGTTTCTCCCTGTTATTTTAGCGCTATAACGTACCAAAGTGGTACCATGAATTATAGTGTCCCTGCGTGTATTCTGAGCTTACGGCGAAACAGACTGAAGCTGAATTATTGACGAGAGTCAATTCTGTTTGTTGGCGGATGCTTGCCAGTGCAGGGTGTGTGCCACCAACTGTGTGTCAGTGTGTTCTGGTGTATATTTGTATTAGCTTCTTCTACTGTATATAAACAGCACTCCATGAGATATTTGATAGTTGATATTGGGAGCTGTGAAAAAGTTGTGTTGTTCCCCCGTCTCACTGTTGTCCTCTTCCAGGTGATAAAGGTTGGACATCTGGGACACAGGAAGAGGATCATCGCCTCTCTAGCAGAGAGACCGTATGAGGAGGCACCCAGCAAGTCCCACCGCCTGTCCCAAATCATGGTACGACCCCTGAGTACTGAGTGCATTCAATGTCACTGAATACTCTGATATGTCCTGTCATTATGAATACTCTGGTAGTAATGCTCTATGTCCTGTCATTATGAATACTCTGGTAGTACTGCTCTATGTCCTGTCATTAGGAATACTCTGGTAGTACTGCTCTATGTCCTGTCATTAGGAATAATCTGGTAGTACTGCTATATAATACTCTGGTAGTACTGCTCTATGTCCTGTCATTAGGAATACTCTGGTAGTACTGCTCTATGTCCTGTCATTAGGAATACTCTGGTAGTACTGCTCTATGTCCTGTCATTAGGAATACTCTGGTAGTACTGCTCTATGTCCTGTCATTAGGAATAATCTGGTAGTACTGCTATATAATACTCTGGTAGTACTGCTCTATGTCCTGTCATTAGGAATACTCTGGTAGTACTGCTCTATGTCCTGCCATTATGAATACTCTGGTGGTACTGCTCTATGTCCTGTCATTATGAATACTACTCTGGTAGTACTGCTCTATGTCCTGTCATTAGGAATACTCTGGTAGTACTGCTCTATGTCCTGTCATTATGAATACTCTGGTAGTACTGCTCTATGTTCCTGTCATTAGGAATACTCTGGTAGTACTGCTCTATGTCCTGTCATTAGGAATACTCTGGTAGTACTGCTCTATGTCCTGTCATTAGGAATACTCTGGTAGTACTGCTCTATGTCCTGTCATTAGGAATACTCTGGTAGTACTGCTATATGTCCTGTCATTAGGAATACTCTGGTAGTACTGCTCTATGCCCTGTCATTATGAAAACTCTGATAGTACTGTTTTATGTATAGTTCTGCCCAATAATGTATCTGTATATTCTGTGTGCGTGTGTGCGTGTGTGTGTGTCTGTCTGTGTGCACGCCATAGTTCCACGACCTCCTGTCCCAGACCACGTCTCCCCTCAGTCAGATGGACCCCTACACCAGCCGCTCCATGGACATGCTCCTGCCACTGAGCGAGTCTGGTGAGGGGAGGAGGAGAAGGAAGGGAGCCGACCAGGACTGCAACGCGTCTCTGCGCTCCTACGGCGACAGGCCACGCTCCGTAGTGAGTCTGGATACTCTCACTATCTTTCCTTTGCACCATGCATAATGAGTGAGACGTGTGCCTCTGTGAAGATGGGGCTGCTGGGGAGAGAGAGCAAGAGAGAGAGAGAGAGAGCTGTGGAGAGAGAGAGAGAGAGAGAGAGAGGAGAGAGAGAGAGAGAGAGAGAGAAGAGAGAGAGAGAGGAGAGAGAGAGAGAGAGAGAGAGAGGAGAGAGAGAGAGAGAGAGAGAGATAGAGAGAAGAGAGAGAGAGAGAGAGAGAGAGAGAGAGAGAGAGAGAGAGGGCACCTGCGGTGTTGTATTGATTTAACAATAGACAGAGAAGCTTTCCCCTGGCTCCTCCATAAATTAAACTATTATAAAGAATAGTAGGCCCTCTATAACAAAATTATTCTGATATGTAGCATTCGGAAGAAACTCATTCATTGATTAAAGGGTTCAAATATTACATGTCACAGCCCCCCCCCCCCCCCCCTCCCCCCCTTCAAAAGGAATGAATCTCCTCATTTCATTGCACCTCTGCAGGACAGAAGTGATAAACACAGTAGAGACTCTCGTCTGAACCTGCGGCCTCCGAGCCAATCCGCTACCTACGCCACGGTGTCGGCCTGGCATCACCAGCCGGAGAAGCTGATCCTGGACGCCTGCGGGTACGAGGCTACCGTAAGTCACCTCCACGCTCCACGTTGTAGGTAGAAAGTGACACGTAAATATTACCCTGTGGTCTCCACAGCTTAAGCCACTTACACCCCCAGCAGTGTTACGGTATGGCTTGTGTGGAGGTGTGGATCTGCTGCGCTGTAGACTTGCTATGCATAGAACTTAAACTCACTCCCGTTCAGATCCACATCCCGGTCTTTTGGCTGGTTGTGTACTGTGTAAAACTATGGAATTCTCTACAGAATGGTTTAAAGAGTTGTACAAATATCTTTCAGTTCAAGATATTTTTTTTCTCATGTTATATATACACGTATTGCTTGTTAAATATGTGTAATTGACAGACCATCTATTTCGATTGTTTATTTATTGTTTTGAGTAAGGGGCAGGCTAAATAAGATGTTCTTCTCCCTGCTCCTTTTCACTCATGGAATGTACAAATTGAGAGGTGCTTTCTATTATGAATTATTGAAAATTAATTATGCTGTTGTAATTTTTGTGGAGCTGTGTATTGCCATGAACGGAACAAATAAAAATTAAATGGCCCGCCAACATATGTGTGATATTGCGGTCACGGAAATCGGTCCTGGTTCTGCTCGTTCCTATGTCAAGGTTATCAAAATCCTACGGAAGCCATCTTAGGTGCGCTGAAAGAAATGTAGGTACACTAGGAAAGGCCCCTTCAATCCGTTCAAGCTCGTTTTGTGCTATTGTGCTTTTCTTCCACCAGTATCTGGGATCAATGATTATCAGGGATCTACGAGGGATTGAGTCCACTCAAGACGCCTGTGCTAAAATTAGGGTAGGTCTGCCGGAGATGAATCAATATATCATCACCTCATTCAAAGTGGATAAACCAGCATGTTCTACAGTATATTGGGTCATTCTCTCGTGTATTCTGTTCATTCTAGAAATCAAAGGATTCAAGAAAGGGTCCTGTTGTCATACTGTCCATCACCTACAGAGGAGTGAAGTTCATTGATGCAGCCACTAAGGTAATCAATCAATCAATCAATCAATCAATCAATCAATCAATCAATCTATCTATCTATCTATCTATCTGTCTGTCTGTCTGTCTGTCTGTCTGTCTGTCTGTCTGTCTGTCTGTCTGTCTGTCTGTCTGTCTGTCTGTCTGTCTGTCTGTCTGTCTGTCTGTCTGTCTGTCTGTCTGTCTGTCTGTCTGTCTGTCTGTCTGTCTGTCTGTCTGTCTGTCTGTCTGTCTGTCTGTCTGTCTGTCTGTCTGTCTGTCTGTCTGTCTGTCTGTCTGTCTGTCTGTCTGTCTGTCTGTCTGTCTGTCTGTCTGTCTGTCTGTCTGTCTGTCTGTCTGTCTGTCTGTCTGTCTGTCTGTCTGTCTGTCTGTCTGTCTGTCTGTCTGTCTGTCTGTCTGTCTGTCTGTCTGTCTGTCTGTCTGTCTGTCTGTCTGTCTGTCTGTCTGTCTGTCTGTCTGTCTGTCTGTCTGTCTGTCTGTCTGTCTGTCTGTCTGTCTGTCTGTCTGTCTGTCTGTCTGTCTGTCTGTCTGTCTGTCTGTCTGTCTGTCTGTCTGTCTGTCTGTCTGTCTGTCTGTCTGTCTGTCTGTCTGTCTGTCTGTCTGTCTGTCTGTCTGTCTGTCTGTCTGTCTGTCTGTCTGTCTGTCTGTCTGTCTGTCTGTCTGTCTGTCTGTCTGTCTGTCTGTCTGTCTGTCTGTCTGTCTGTCTGTCTGTCTGTCTGTCTGTCTGTCTGTCTGTCTGTCTGTCTGTCTGTCTGTCTGTCTGTCTGTCTGTCTGTCTGTCTGTCTGTCTGTCTGTCTGTCTGTCTGTCTGTCTGTCTGTCTGTCTGTCTGTCTGTCTGTCTGTCTGTCTGTCTGTCTGTCTGTCTGTCTGTCTGTCTGTCTGTCTGTCTGTCTGTCTGTCTGTCTGTCTGTCTGTCTGTCTGTCTGTCTGTCTGTCTGTCTGTCTGTCTGTCTGTCTGTCTGTCTGTCTGTCTGTCTGTCTGTCTGTCTGTCTGTCTGTCTGTCTGTCTGTCTGTCTGTCTGTCTGTCTGTCTGTCTGTCTGTCTGTCTGTCTGTCTGTCTGTCTGTCTGTCTGTCTGTCTGTCTGTCTGTCTGTCTGTCTGTCTGTCTGTCTGTCTGTCTGTCTGTCTGTCTGTCTGTCTGTCTGTCTGTCTGTCTGTCTGTCTGTCTGTCTGTCTGTCTGTCTGTCTGTCTGTCTGTCTGTCTGTCTGTCTGTCTGTCTGTCTGTCTGTCTGTCTGTCTGTCTGTCTGTCTGTCTGTCTGTCTGTCTGTCTGTCTGTCTGTCTGTCTGTCTGTCTGTCTGTCTGTCTGTCTGTCTGTCTGTCTGTCTGTCTGTCTGTCTGTCTGTCTGTCTGTCTGTCTGTCTGTCTGTCTGTCTGTCTGTCTGTCTGTCTGTCTGTCTGTCTGTCTGTCTGTCTGTCTGTCTGTCTGTCTGTCTGTCTGTCTGTCTGTCTGTCTGTCTGTCTGTCTGTCTGTCTGTCTGTCTGTCTGTCTGTCTGTCTGTCTGTCTGTCTGTCTGTCTGTCTGTCTGTCTGTCTGTCTGTCTGTCTGTCTGTCTGTCTGTCTGTCTGTCTGTCTGTCTGTCTGTCTGTCTGTCTGTCTGTCTGTCTGTCTGTCTGTCTGTCTGTCTGTCTGTCTGTCTGTCTGTCTGTCTGTCTGTCTGTCTGTCTGTCTGTCTGTCTGTCTGTCTGTCTGTCTGTCTGTCTGTCTGTCTGTCTGTCTG
This sequence comes from Notolepis coatsorum, assembly GCF_963971535.1. Lineage (NCBI taxonomy): Eukaryota > Metazoa > Chordata > Actinopteri > Aulopiformes > Paralepididae > Notolepis > Notolepis coatsorum. The sequence goes on from NC_140170.1 coordinate 100,560,317, forward strand.
TCTGTCTGTCTGTCTGTCTGTCTGTCTGTCTGTCTGTCTGTCTGTCTGTCTGTCTGTCTGTCTGTCTGTCTGTCTGTCTGTCTGTCTGTCTGTCTGTCTGTCTGTCTGTCTGTCTGTCTGTCTGTCTGTCTGTCTGTCTGTCTGTCTGTCTGTCTGTCTGTCTGTCTGTCTGTCTGTCTGTCTGTCTGTCTGTCTGTCTGTCTGTCTGTCTGTCTGTCTGTCTGTCTGTCTGTCTGTCTGTCTGTCTGTCTGTCTGTCTGTCTGTCTGTCTGTCTGTCTGTCTGTCTGTCTGTCTGTCTGTCTGTCTGTCTGTCTGTCTGTCTGTCTGTCTGTCTGTCTGTCTGTCTGTCTGTCTGTCTGTCTGTCTGTCTGTCTGTCTGTCTGTCTGTCTGTCTGTCTGTCTGTCTGTCTGTCTGTCTGTCTGTCTGTCTGTCTGTCTGTCTGTCTGTCTGTCTGTCTGTCTGTCTGTCTGTCTGTCTGTCTGTCTGTCTGTCTGTCTGTCTGTCTGTCTGTCTGTCTGTCTGTCTGTCTGTCTGTCTGTCTGTCTGTCTGTCTGTCTGTCTGTCTGTCTGTCTGTCTGTCTGTCTGTCTGTCTGTCTGTCTGTCTGTCTGTCTGTCTGTCTGTCTGTCTGTCTGTCTGTCTGTCTGTCTGTCTGTCTGTCTGTCTGTCTGTCTGTCTGTCTGTCTGTCTGTCTGTCTGTCTGTCTGTCTGTCTGTCTGTCTGTCTGTCTGTCTGTCTGTCTGTCTGTCTGTCTGTCTGTCTGTCTGTCTGTCTGTCTGTCTGTCTGTCTGTCTGTCTGTCTGTCTGTCTGTCTGTCTGTCTGTCTGTCTGTCTGTCTGTCTGTCTGTCTGTCTGTCTGTCTGTCTGTCTGTCTGTCTGTCTGTCTGTCTGTCTGTCTGTCTGTCTGTCTGTCTGTCTGTCTGTCTGTCTGTCTGTCTGTCTGTCTGTCTGTCTGTCTGTCTGTCTGTCTGTCTGTCTGTCTGTCTGTCTGTCTGTCTGTCTGTCTGTCTGTCTGTCTGTCTGTCTGTCTGTCTGTCTGTCTGTCTGTCTGTCTGTCTGTCTGTCTGTCTGTCTGTCTGTCTGTCTGTCTGTCTGTCTGTCTGTCTGTCTGTCTGTCTGTCTGTCTGTCTGTCTGTCTGTCTGTCTGTCTGTCTGTCTGTCTGTCTGTCTGTCTGTCTGTCTGTCTGTCTGTCTGTCTGTCTGTCTGTCTGTCTGTCTGTCTGTCTGTCTGTCTGTCTGTCTGTCTGTCTGTCTGTCTGTCTGTCTGTCTGTCTGTCTGTCTGTCTGTCTGTCTGTCTGTCTGTCTGTCTGTCTGTCTGTCTGTCTGTCTGTCTGTCTGTCTGTCTGTCTGTCTGTCTGTCTGTCTGTCTGTCTGTCTGTCTGTCTGTCTGTCTGTCTGTCTGTCTGTCTGTCTGTCTGTCTGTCTGTCTGTCTGTCTGTCTGTCTGTCTGTCTGTCTGTCTGTCTGTCTGTCTGTCTGTCTGTCTGTCTGTCTGTCTGTCTGTCTGTCTGTCTGTCTGTCTGTCTGTCTGTCTGTCTGTCTGTCTGTCTGTCTGTCTGTCTGTCTGTCTGTCTGTCTGTCTGTCTGTCTGTCTGTCTGTCTGTCTGTCTGTCTGTCTGTCTGTCTGTCTGTCTGTCTGTCTGTCTGTCTGTCTGTCTGTCTGTCTGTCTGTCTGTCTGTCTGTCTGTCTGTCTGTCTGTCTGTCTGTCTGTCTGTCTGTCTGTCTGTCTGTCTGTCTGTCTGTCTGTCTGTCTGTCTGTCTGTCTGTCTGTCTGTCTGTCTGTCTGTCTGTCTGTCTGTCTGTCTGTCTGTCTGTCTGTCTGTCTGTCTGTCTGTCTGTCTGTCTGTCTGTCTGTCTGTCTGTCTGTCTGTCTGTCTGTCTGTCTGTCTGTCTGTCTGTCTGTCTGTCTGTCTGTCTGTCTGTCTGTCTGTCTGTCTGTCTGTCTGTCTGTCTGTCTGTCTGTCTGTCTGTCTGTCTGTCTGTCTGTCTGTCTGTCTGTCTGTCTGTCTGTCTGTCTGTCTGTCTGTCTGTCTGTCTGTCTGTCTGTCTGTCTGTCTGTCTGTCTGTCTGTCTGTCTGTCTGTCTGTCTGTCTGTCTGTCTGTCTGTCTGTCTGTCTGTCTGTCTGTCTGTCTGTCTGTCTGTCTGTCTGTCTGTCTGTCTGTCTGTCTGTCTGTCTGTCTGTCTGTCTGTCTGTCTGTCTGTCTGTCTGTCTGTCTGTCTGTCTGTCTGTCTGTCTGTCTGTCTGTCTGTCTGTCTGTCTGTCTGTCTGTCTGTCTGTCTGTCTGTCTGTCTGTCTGTCTGTCTGTCTGTCTGTCTGTCTGTCTGTCTGTCTGTCTGTCTGTCTGTCTGTCTGTCTGTCTGTCTGTCTGTCTGTCTGTCTGTCTGTCTGTCTGTCTGTCTGTCTGTCTGTCTGTCTGTCTGTCTGTCTGTCTGTCTGTCTGTCTGTCTGTCTGTCTGTCTGTCTGTCTGTCTGTCTGTCTGTCTGTCTGTCTGTCTGTCTGTCTGTCTGTCTGTCTGTCTGTCTGTCTGTCTGTCTGTCTGTCTGTCTGTCTGTCTGTCTGTCTGTCTGTCTGTCTGTCTGTCTGTCTGTCTGTCTGTCTGTCTGTCTGTCTGTCTGTCTGTCTGTCTGTCTGTCTGTCTGTCTGTCTGTCTGTCTGTCTGTCTGTCTGTCTGTCTGTCTGTCTGTCTGTCTGTCTGTCTGTCTGTCTGTCTGTCTGTCTGTCTGTCTGTCTGTCTGTCTGTCTGTCTGTCTGTCTGTCTGTCTGTCTGTCTGTCTGTCTGTCTGTCTGTCTGTCTGTCTGTCTGTCTGTCTGTCTGTCTGTCTGTCTGTCTGTCTGTCTGTCTGTCTGTCTGTCTGTCTGTCTGTCTGTCTGTCTGTCTGTCTGTCTGTCTGTCTGTCTGTCTGTCTGTCTGTCTGTCTGTCTGTCTGTCTGTCTGTCTGTCTGTCTGTCTGTCTGTCTGTCTGTCTGTCTGTCTGTCTGTCTGTCTGTCTGTCTGTCTGTCTGTCTGTCTGTCTGTCTGTCTGTCTGTCTGTCTGTCTGTCTGTCTGTCTGTCTGTCTGTCTGTCTGTCTGTCTGTCTGTCTGTCTGTCTGTCTGTCTGTCTGTCTTGTCTGTCTTGTCTGTCTTGTCTGTCTTGTCTGTCTTGTCTGTCTTGTCTGTCTTGTCTGTCTTGTCTGTCTTGTCTGTATCTGTCTATCTGTCTATCTGTCTGGCTATTCCTCTCTACCCCCCCCTCTCTCTCTCTCTCTCTCTCTCTCTCTCTCTCTCTCTCTCTCTCTCTCTCTCTCTCTCTCTCTCTCTTCCTGTCGATCCCTCTACAGAAAAACATTCTGGTTGATGCTGCCAGTGGTTTAAAAATTGCTCCATTAGCGGTTGATTTCCAGTTACTCCTGACCTCATCATTCATCATCCTGCTCCCCCTCTTCTTCTGTCCGCCCATCAGGCCATAGTAGCAGAGCATGAGATAAGGAACATCTCGTGTGCGGCCCAAGACCCAGACGACCTCTGCACCTTTGCGTACATCATGAAGGACCTGAAGAGCGGCCACCATTTCTGTCACGTGTTCAGTACCGTGGAGGTGGTGAGTGACCCAACCTCACCTGAAAGGCCTCATTAATAGAAGATGGAGTTTGCCTACAGTCGCTCTAGGTTTGGCCATCTGCAATATCTGGGTCACTGGGGGGGAATGACATAGATACATCTTGCTGTTTAGCCAGGGTTTCAAGTCTTTAGATTACGTAACAAGCCTAAACAATCTGAAATAATAATAATATACTAACCCTTTAACCTTTTTACTATTATGTACCCTAATACTATGCTACTATTCTTATACTACTACCTATTTTGCTAATATGTCTATACTATGTAACACTCAAGCTCAATATTACTTGATGGACAATGCCACTGACCCTTAGCTGCCAGAGATGTACCCCCCCCTGGTGACATGTTGTTCACAATCTGTAAGTCGCTTTGGACTGTCAGCTAAATGACTAAATTGTAAATTGTAAATTGTAAGCTGTTTAGCAGAATTAGTGTTGTTTGTGATTAGTTACTTAGTAATTAATAATTTAGGATCAGATTGGATTTACTTTATTGTCATTGCACAACATGAAGCACAACTAAATACAATTGTTATCCAACCAGAGTGCAAGCAGCAGCATATTATTTGAAATAAATTTGCTTAAAACTAGATACACAGGTAAATGGACAAATAGATAAAAAGGTATGTATAATGTGCACAGTGCACAGTGTGAATACGCATACAGATACAACATATTGGCGTAACATTCGACCAATCCATGCTTTTCGAGAAGCACATAAAATCCCTGACCGGCACTCGTTTTTTCCACCTCAGGAATATGTGGAATAGATTTTATCGCACGAAGAGCTGGAAATGGCTATCCATGCTTTTATTTCATCCAGGCTGGACTACTGCAATTCCTTATTGACGTGCCTGAGCAAAGCCTCAGTGGACCGGCTACAACTGGTCCAAAATGCTGCTGCTAGGCTGCTTACCAGGTCCAGGAGGTCCGCCCATATTACACCAGTCCTGGCCTCCCTGCACTGGCTTCCTGTCCAGTTCAGGATTAGTTTCAAGGTCCTAGGTTTTTACTTATAGAGCAGGACAGGCCTCCGCGTACATTCTGTTTTGTCCATGCCTGTTTTTATATTGTATGTTTTTTATGAATTTACCTGTTCTTTGTTTTTTTTAACTGGTGAAGCACTGTTTTTTACACTGTTTTTACCTTGGATGTGTTTTTATTTTTCATGAATTGCCTTGTTCTTTTGTTTTTTAGTTTTTAAACGTGTGAAGTGCATTCGTGCTGGGAAGGGTGCTATAAAAATAAATCCTTACTTACTTACCCAGGCACATGCACACAGATACAGGTAAACATTGCATGCAGTCCCATTGCATAATTCCCTTCAGAGTTCACAGAATTAGCTGTGCTTTTTGGAGCCAGGAACACTGCCTACCTAATGTACTGCCCAGTTTACTCTAGGGTCTGGAGGATGCCAGGCGGGTAAGGAAATAATTCATTCAAAATCTGATGTGTGCTACATCAATCAAAAACTGTGTACAAGGGTAGGACGAGCTGCTGGAAAATAAATTTAGATTAGTTTCTTTGCAAAAAACATGTTCCATAGATTGAAGGAAGTTATATTAAATTGTTGAACAGATACATAATATGTCCCCTTTAATAACTGTGTTATAAAATGATAAACAACCTCATGATAATTCCACAACATGACTTTTTGAGGAAATTCATAAACCCCCGATGACCTATTTGCACATAAAGAGTGGGAGGCCAATCTAAAACACCATTATTTCCCCTGGATTCCATCATGCTCTTTGAAATGTCATGTTTTAACATTTGAGCTGAGGTGGCAGATTCTGCAAAGAGAGGTTTAAACAGGATTCTGTGTGTGTGGCGGGATGTCAGGCAACCTGCAGCATCCCCACGGACATTCATTTCTCGATTGGCTAATCACATGATTAAGATTCCTCTCCCGCTATGCCTGGCATTTTCCTCGTACAAGTACAAGTACAGATTATGTGGTAATTTGTGTCTCGTTTACAGTAAAGGTTAGTGTCAATCAATGTGCATTTGGGGAATGGAACGTTGTTGACGTTTTTATTGACTGCAAAGAAGGGATTTACTCTAAGCTGCAATGATGGAATGGGGGTAGGTAATAACTATATAATACCAATATAATAATGACAATAATAATAATAACAAAAACTGTGTAATCCTTTAACATGTTGTCCAAAAAACAAACATTAATAATAATAATATTAATAATAATAATATTAATAATATGAATAATAATAAACATTATTTGTATAGCATCTTTCATACAACAATTGCAGCCCAAAGTGCTTCACAGCAGTGATGTAGACACAAAATAGACATAGGCATAAAAGGCATATTTATAGACAGGCACAACATTTATCAGAGAATTTACAATAAAACCTCCCTGAAAATCTTTAATAGATTTCTGTCATTATAATCTATAAAAAGGATTGTGATAGATGTCTGTGTTAAAACGTCCTGCACAGGTCCCACCCACCTCCAGGGCCTGAGGCCCCACTTGTATTGGGAATCGTTAAAAATAAAAGCAATGCATAAAGTGCAGACACAGAATGAGTATAAAAATAGACAAAATAGTGCAGTACAATAAAATAGTTGAATAAAACAACAATTAAAACTCTATTTGCCTCATATTCCTGTTCTTATGAATGTAAGTATACAGTAATTCATCAGTCTCGGAAGAGACCTTGCATTCAACGTCTACTACAGTATATTGAAAACACCTTTTTTCCAGGACTGAGGACCAGCCTACGATAGGGAATGTCCCTAACTGACTGACTGACTCACTCTTGAATGTATGCACAAGTGTCATTACCTCGGCTTGCCTGGTATTGTTTTTTCTGAAACTATTTTTTTCTCGGATACAGACCCAGACCTATGAAATCATCTTAACGTTGGGACAGGCATTTGAGGTGGCCTATCAGCTGGCTCTCCAGGCCAGGGCAAGACAATACGTCCCGCCTACATCTCTGGGGTCAGATGTCATAGAGACCAAAACCAGCCGACCGGTGTCCCAGTCCATGAGCAGCATGCGGAGATCGACAGTGAGTATTACCCAACCATGATGTGACTGTGTGTGTGTGTGTGTGTGTGTGTGTGTGTGTGTGTGTGTGTGTGTGTGTGTGTGTGTGTGTGTGTGTGTGTGTGTGTGTGTGTGTGTGTGTGTGTGTGTGTGTGTGTGTGTGTGTGTGTGTGTGTGTGTGTGTGTGTGTGTGTGTGTGTGTGTGTGTGTGTGTGTGTGTTTGTGCACCCATAATCATATGAGTTACACAGTCCATGTGACCAACCTATAAGCATACCACTTATGACAACGTACCACCTACACCAAAAGATGAGATCAGTGCATGGTGAAAGTGATGAGTCATTACTTGCCACCAATCTAATTCTAGCCACACACACACACACACACACACACACACACACACACACACACACACACACACACACACACACACACACACACACACACACACACACACACACACACACACACACACACACACACACACACACACACACCCCGAACTCGGTGAGTCACTCAGATGGGGCTAGATCTTCCTGTGGGCATATACAGAACCATGATGAATGAATAGTGTTATTTCTTGCTTACGGGCAGGATATGATTTCCTCTGGGAGGGTGTTTGAGGAGGCTCGGCTCCCGCTGGTCGGCCATGCACTGTTTCTTAACTATTGATCGAGTACGCTACGTAAATGTTTACGTACTACACCCCCAGGCTGCACATTGATGTATTGACCCCCCGTGGCAGTAAATAATGACTACTCAGTGATCACTGTCTTCCTGAGAGAGCTGCACTGTCTGGGACGCGCTCACTGGCTGAATCATATGTTTATGCAGAGGCCCCGCAAATCACCAAGCTTTATTATCTGCCTGTAGAGATAATGTATGGCGTAATCACGCAAGCTGCATAATGAATCTGGTTGGTGTTAGTTGAGATGCGGTCTTGGGAAGAGACTAGTGGGGCGCTAGCTGTGGATTATTTATGTGCTCAGACCATGAGAGAGGGCCAGAACTTCCTAGGCAGTCTTGTACAGTTCCATAGCATCTTCACTGAGTAATGGCAACAACAGCACTAGGAGCCAATGTGTTTTTTGTGTATTTTACAAGAGACAAAACTTTCATCTTGCGTTATGACACTCCCAGTATACCAGACATCTTAAAGGGCAAGTTCATGAATTATAGACCCTATTTCCTTGCTCCTTTCTCAGCCCGTTCCATGCTGCTCTTCATGCGGGATAACCGCAGCTCTGGCTGCTACCAACCAAACCAATGCAAAGTCAGTGGGGCCCACGCTCCAGTCTCTACAAACCCTCAAGTAATCACAGAAACCTACACTGGTTCCAGGGCATGGTCCCATTGACTTTTGCATTGATTTTGTGGCTAACTAGCCAGAGCTTCAGGTGTCCAGTATGAAGAGCAGAGGGTGCTGAGCAGGCGCTCTACCGATCGAAAACATTACTGGTAAAAAGGGAATTGGACCAGGGGCCCAAACCTTGTACCCTTTAAGTGTCCATCTGTGGTTCTTAAGATGTCCCTCTTCTGTTTCCCTCCCTCCTTTTAACACTTCTTCTGTTCTTGTCTTCTTGGTCCTCCCGTTTCCCAGGGTGCACCTCTGCTAGAATGCCGCTGCTGTTACTGTCACACGTGTACTACCCACCGCCCCTCCTTCCTCCCAGTGCACTCTGTTAGCCCTGGAGTCCAGGTCCTTCTATTCCTTCCTTTCCTCTACTCATCCCTTCATCATGACCCATCTGTTTACACCCCCCCCCCCCCACACACACACCACCTTCTCTCCCTTCATTTCTTCTGCTGCCGTGCCTCAGTGCACGTTTATCTCCGCTTCAGTTGCCCTCTGTATTTTCACACACCATAATTTTTCTTGCATCCCATTTCTTTCTCATCTTCCATCGTCATCTTCCATTTTTATTATTATTATAATATTTTTTATTTATTTGAGATATGCTGTTAGTTTCTCTCTATTTTATTTGGCAATACACCTTCTCGGGAAAGAGAGACTCTTTGTTGTGACTTATTTTTGAGCTTCCGTGAACTGATTGGCTTAATTGCACTAGCGAGTGCTAATTGCGTAGTCGTCATCACCCAGATGTTCAACGTTATTACATTTCCTCTCTCATTAAGCCTCTGGATTATATTTATAGAATTCGTCTGGATTTACATCATATTTATTTTATTGTTATACTTTTAAGGTACTATGTGACAATTCCTCCCCCCATGATCCGGGAGGGTAGGCCACCAAGAGCAGACCAGCTTTTCATTGTCAAAAAGGCCTTCATTGAGTGTGTATCGGTGTTTAAGCAGCTCCAAGTTTGTTCATTCAGATCCTGCCATTTATATGTGGAATGAAAAAGCCGTAACTAAATGAACTAAATGTTTATTCTCACTACGCAGAACTGTGGTTCATTGCTCACTCCTTATGTTTTGACAGTAACATCAGTATGTTTTCCATCGGTGTGTGGAGCACATGTTGTTTTCATCGGGTGGGATATCTCCGGCAGCTCATCCTTAGCTACCAGTGGGGCATGGCTTTGGTTTGTCGCAGTGTGTCGCAGGTCTCGTCGGCCGCCTCTGTGTGTTTCTCGCTATCAGACATCATCCATGTTGTGGATTGAGCCCAGAGTGTCTGTGATTCTAAACCATCACTGGACTGTGCCTCAAATCCACATGCACGTTGTGTGTGTGTGTGAGCTGAGGACTCTGTCAGTGTGGGCGAAATGGCCTCCACTCCCGCCAGTCTCACGCCCTCCTCTCGTCCCCCCCTCCCCCACCCCTGGCAGATGGACCCACTGGAGATGGAGGCAGACATGCAGTCTTTGGGCAGCACCACCTGGCTCTTGGACCAGCGGGACTCCAACAGGCGCCCCGTCAGCACCAAGTACGAGACCACCATATTCTGAGGCCGGATTCCCCACGGCCCCCTCTCTATCTCTCCTGTAGTAGCCTAACCACCCTGCCCCGTTCCCCAGTGCCCTAGCTCCTCCCCCTCTCGCTGTCTCTCACACACACACACACACACACACACACACACACACGCACGCACGCACGCACGCACACACGCACACACACACACACACACACACACACACACACACACACACACACACACACACACACACACACACACACACACACACACACACACACACACACACACACACACACACACACACACACTGTGCCTTCTCACTGTGATGGTATAGCATCCCTCAGGGCTGCCTGCCCCTGCACCCTCCTCCGCCCCACCCAGTGACCTCCACCAACCTCCTACCCACTATGAGAGCACCCCTGCGGCTATCCTGTGCCTCCTCACAGCCCACACCCTTAGCAGCCTCCACCCTACCCCTGTCGCTGCTGCAGCCAATGGCGGAGCCAAGAATGGATGAACCTGGACTGAACTTGCTTTCCAATGGCCCTGCTCTCTCAACCAAGCTGCCTCCTCCTCATCCTCCTCCTACTGACAACTTCCACCTGCATCCGCCCCCCCGTTTGCTCGTCTTGGAAGAGGTTTTGCACTTATTTTCTTTTTATTCTTCTGCTTTCATGCCATTTTTTGTTGATTTCCTTCAGGCAAAACAAGCATGCTTATTTTTATAGTGTATCTTAGGTACATTCATTCCACTTGATTTGAGAAATGGTTAGATTGCCAATATAAAGTAAACTAATTAAGTATATTGCAACGCTCTATGTAATACCAAAGGGGTTGTTCTAATGAGATACCGTCAATAGGCCATTTTGATCTCACAAAGTGGGGCAACAGATTTGTGAAAACCTTTGAACTAGCCTACCCAACTAAATCCTAGTTCAGGGGTGGTGGGGAGGTGGGTATACATACTGCTTATAGGGAGAAATGGTATTATTTAGGCCGATAGGTGGGTGTATTCTACTGTACATGCACCCTCCACTACACAACCACCTCACCCTAAAATCACACTAGCTTCTAGTCTGAAAGGATTGAACGACCTCCCCTCCCTCTTTCTAATTCCCTGAACCTTTTCACATTCTACTTGTTTTGCCCTCAAGCCAGTTAATTGTTTCTTTCTCCATCTGTAGCCTGTCGGGTCTTACCAGGCATCTACCACTGTGATGCGCTATGAGGAGGCTGCTTCTCTAGCATGGGATGCCAGAAGGACAGTTAAGAGAGACAAAACAGCAACATGCAGCAAACAAAACATTTTTCTACGCATTTGTACAATAACCATGACATTGATGGATTGTTCATGAGTCTATCGCCGATGTCTGCAATCAAACGGACCAAGAACTGAGCCTGAGCACCCCTGTATATATACACACACACACACACACACACACACACACACACACACACACACACACACACACACACACACACACACACACACACACACACACGCTTTCATACACTCCACCAAGGACAATAGCCTTACGTGACCGGCAATCTTTTCAATTTATCTATAAACGACTGAGCTTCCCTCCCCCACCTCCACAGTTACTACCCACTAAATGCACGACTCCCTCCTGCTTTAAAAAAAAAGAAAAAAATACTGAAAGCTCTTCTGAATTCCTGGTGTGTTAATTTACTGTGTTAATATAGAAACTTAAGGCTGAGATGACGTAGAGTTGTTGCTATGATGGTACAGTTTTGTCCAGATGTAGGGTTTCGTCTGTGCTCTGGCCTTACATACAGTACTGCCCCCATGCCTCTCAGCATTAACAGTAGCACTGAGAGCAGAAGCGCTGCGTTACAACATGGCATCACTTTTGCCCTCCCCCATTTTTGCTGCAAATAGGACATGGCAACTTAATTCAATTTGTGATGCTTTTTGATAGACAGGGGCTTACTGAAATACTTTGGGGAGATAATGATTAAGAGGAAATCATGTAGAAAACCCACTCTGAAATAACCAGAGGCAAATTACTAAGAAAGGCAAGGGGGGGAGAAACACCACAGAGAATCAAGGGTATTGAGGGTTGATATTCATTTCACATTATACTATTTTAGACATAAACACAAAATGTCCTCAACATGGTTTCATTTGATCCCAGTGGTGTTAATGAGCCACAGCACAAAGTACCACACAGCTCCGAACATAGCATCTTATTATCGTGATTACATGGGTTGTTATCCACGCCGTGTCACATCAATTTAGCATTAGATACAGTTTTGTGGAAAGTGTGTCACTCGGGGGGGGGGGGGGGGGGGGGGGGGAATGAACGCCAGCGATGAGAATTACTATATTTCGACGACATTTTGAAGAGGCAAATCTAAAATGTTTCTGGGATATTGTATCGGCGCAAAATTTATTTGCCATGTCGGGAGTGTTGACACCATTTCTTATCTCTCCAGCACTGTGACTCATGAAATGCTTGTCTCCACATATCTGTGGGTTCCCTCTCCTGTCTGCACTACCTAACCTGTGTGCCGTATGCCTTGTCTCTTGTCTGTCCTCATGAGGGATTGGGACCCGTTACTGTTGACATCACTGGCCACTGTTCCAAGTTCACGTTCAACTTTATTGTCACGTGTATTAAAAATACAATGCAATATTTGTGCTCTGGCTCTCTCTGCCTTGGGCACATGAAGGACACACCGTCAAAAACAACACCACAGGCCCACATAGACTATGTCCACAATGCACTCATGTACATTATATACACAATATACCACTCTATATTGTATCAGCTGTTCAGCAACCTGACTGCCTGTGGAAAGAAACCGAGTCAGGTGGCATGTGATGCTCCGGTAAACCTTTTTTTTGGACGGAAGGAGCAAGAACAGAACAATGGCGGCTGGTGTCCTTAATGTTTTTTGGACTTCCCTTTTCGCAGCGAGTGGTGTAAATGTTATGACGTTGTGGTCGTTCCGTGCCAATGATTTTTTGCTGCTGTCTTTTACAGTCCTTTGTAGCAGTCTGCAGTCCTGACTCCTGAGCAGTCAGGTTGCCAGACCACACTGTGATCACACAGCCTGTTGGGGACACTCTCAATGGTACAGCCATACAAGTTCACAGGAGTTTTGGTTTTCATACGAAAGTACAGTCTCTTCTGTGCCTTCTTGATGATGCAGTTGGTGTTGGGAGACCATGCGTCTGAGATGTGTTTACGAATCAATCTAAACCTATCCACAATTCCAACAGGTGACCCATTGATGGAAATGGAAATTTTTGTGCTGCAGGAGTAGTGAGGTATCGAGCCTCGCTCCAGACGTCTGTTTTTATTCAGTGCTGCCCAGGAAACTGTTCTCCTCACTGTTCCGACGTGCTGCTGGGTCGTGTGTGTATAGTACCGTGGCCGTCTCCTTGCCACCGTGTGTTCTGATTGTTAACCGTTTAGCTTCCACCGAGTGCTGATGCATGTGGCAGTTCTGTGTTTTTTTTGGTAAACTGCTGCACTTTGGCCTGAGCGGTCGCCGTATGTACCGTAGCAGCGTCTTGTTTCATTCCACCCTTTTTTATCCTTTTTCTTTTTTTATGTTTCACCATCCCATCCATCCCACGTATACCTGTCATTGCCATCTCTCAAGCACTTAGTAATGTATGTTCTTCTCCATTTGTGTGGATGTCGCCAAGACACATTCAACCTGCTCTAGTATGGATGCATAATATATATATATATACTTATATAAAAAAGAAAGCCTTACAATTTTAATGAGCAGAGAGCTATTTAAGGCAAACACTAGTTATGGTGGCATGATGATATGGCTGTGCATGATCCGCTCTTTTAACATCAGTGTTTTCCTTGTGTAGCTCACTCCTGCGTTCAAGTTCCCGGACACCAAGCTGTGAGGCGAAGGGGAGTGGCCGATGTGAGTGGGTTTGCGTATCTCCAAATGCGGAGAGGGCTTAGAGTTAATGGAAAAAGAGAGAGAGAGATAAGCATTGTAAAAAAGCACAGGGGGGCCAAAACAGAGCTAGTTTGCCAATTAGATCACTTCTATATACAGGTTAGCACCTCAACCTCCCCACACAGCCCCCTGAATCCCGACACAAAGAGAGAAGGCAACCTGTTTAACCGTAACACCTCGTGGATGGGGGGGGGGGGGGGGGCGTCTGTCACTCCTGTCTTGAGAAAAGGTCAGTCAGAAAGGTCAGATCTTATTTCTTGGCCTCACTGTGACTGTTTAAAATCTTGTCGATGTAGGTACTGTAATGTATAGAACACAGTAGAGCATTAATGATAGAGACCGTTAATGAGCTATTGATTCAGGTCTATTGGAGATATTGTTACTGTTATTATTAAGGGTCAAAAGAAATGTACAAGAAATGTAGAGAAGAAGAAAAAAAAACTGTACCAGCATACAATGCTTTGCCCATGTTTGTGGACAGAGTATGGTTTGTCAATGATAATGTGATACTGTTTCAAATTTCAAAGCAATATATAAATGAAATTAAATAATACAATGGAAAAAAATATCCCTCTTTTCACTTGTTTATCATTCGCTTGAAGTTATTAATATTACAGTTGCTTAACATCAAGATATACAGTATATTTGGTTCATGTTCAAAAGTGCACACTATCTTTGGTAAGTGCTTGAAGTATTACATGCCAATCTTTTGTCAATCTCTCTCACACACACACACACACATCTCCATCACAAAAAAGAGAAAATAAAAAAATAAACCGTTGTGGTAAAATCTAAGAGTACACAATCTAATATAAGTTTTATTTACATAATTGTTGGTTGCTTATTTTCCTTTGGTAGTAGCCTGTACTGTATGTTGTTCCTGAGGAAGATCTTTCAGAGTGTGACCTCAAAGTCCCAGCTGACAGATCCAGTATTCCACTGTCGGATGAAAACCTCATATCTTCAAAAGCAAACAACGCTTGTTGGAAGCTAAGAAAACAATTCTCGTTTTCCAATTAGCACATGTAGTTTTGTAATTATAGACAGTATTTTGAATGGGCCTCATGGGCGTTACAATATATTTTTTTTATATCTACTTTTTTCTCCTCCTTTTTCTGTGATTTTTCTCCCCATCCCAATTTACCTCTCGTGCCAATTCTCCCTCCCCTGTCCTGATCGTTGCTCGCATATTCCCCCCACTGGCCGGTTGTAGGGAGGATAGAAGCCTTGCATCACATGTCCCCTCCGATACATGTGGAGGCAGCCTGTCACATCTTTTCACCTGCCAGCGCGGACTCTCATTTGGCAAGGAGTCACACTGCCCCCGCCATTTTCCTGACTTTGCTGTACAGGCGCCCCAACCGACCTGTAGGAGTCGCTGTTCACAACAACCAGACTACCACCCTTCGACTTCCCACCCGCTAACTCTGCCAATTGAGTTAGTATGACGGCCGGCCCAAGCCGGAGGCAAAGCCGACAGCCGGATTCGAACCCGGTGTCTCTTGCGTTGGTGACGAGCGCAATGTCCGCTGCGCCACCCAGGGTGTTACAATCTTGAAATAAACTACTCAAAGCCTAAAAGTCTCTACTGGCAAAAAGAAAAAAGGTTATGAGGTTTTCATTTACCAGACAGCTACATTATCTCCCCAGGCTGTGAAGCTGCTGTCAGACAGTGGTGTGACATCATACCCCCAGTAGTGTGACATCATACCCCAAAACAAGCTGTCAGACAGTGGTGTGACATCATACCCCAAAACAAGCTGTCAGACAGTGGTGTGACATCATACCCCAAAACAAGCTGTCAGACAGTGGTGTGACATCATACCCCAGTGGTGTGACATCATACCCCAAAACAAGCTGTCAGACAGTGGTGTGACATCATACCCCAAAACAAGCAGGGGAGATTTTAGAGCTTGAAATAAATGCTAAAACTCTGCTAGGCTATACTATACTATGCTATACTGTTGTACTTTACTATGTTATACTGTTATACTATACTATGTTATACTACTATACTATGTTATACTATACTACACCAATAGCCCCAATTATCTACTTTGTGCTTTCATTGGGGACAGTCAATGGACTTTCAGGTTTGACATTTCACAAAATCTAGATTTATATCCTTTTTTACGGAAATAAAGGTTCAGGGGATTAACTTTTGGAACTGATGGACTGATGATTGTTTCTGCAAACACACAATTATGTTAGCTAGGTTCCAATTAAAAACAAACCAACGGACAGCTATACGTTCCATCTGTTTTATCTCATCAGTGTGGCCGCTACCTTAGTTCTATAATTTCTCACTACCAGAGGAAGTGGATTGGACTGTCCTAGACCATAAGAATAACAAATAATAGCTTAGTACTCCGCTTTAAGGTTTGGGTATGATTTCAAACCACTGAACTTCCCTTTATTATACTTAAAGGAATACTTCACGTTTTGCATGTCTTCAAGGTGAATGGAGACTCCAAACATTGGTATCCATTTCTGATACAATAAAGTTGAATGGAGTTTATTTTTAACAACAGCAAAACAATGTCAAAATGTCCATTTACTCTCTGCACCATAATCTATGTTTCAGGTATCATCGTATGCTCAGTGCTTCCCAAGCACATGTACTGTATGTTCACTAAACTAAATATACCATTTCTGTCATGCAAAACCATGTCGGGTGCCTTGGAAGACTTGTGTATTTGAAGCATCATTGTGCATTTGATTGAAAACCCGCATCTGGCTCGTCATTGGCCAGGAGTTCCGCTCAGTCATAGCACAAGGAGGCTTCAAACTAATGAGTTTGAAGTAATGAGAGGAATTTCTGGAAATTGTTTGGCAATATTTTAGTGAAAAAAACATGTGTTTGGGAAGTACTGTTTTGAGACTTGCATTATATTGCACAAGTAGAGTGAAAGTAATTTATTTTGCTGTTGTTAAAAAGAATCTCCATTCAACTTGATTGAAATTTACACCATTTTTGGAGTGAAAACCATTTTCATCAGGAATCACAGGCGAGTAATTTATACAAAGAAATATAATTTTTGAGTGAAGTTTTCCTTTAAGTATTGTATGTACGTGATACAATAAAAAAATTAAATAGAATCCACATTCCAAAATCTGTCATTATTTAAAATATGAGCTTATAAAGGTAACCGGTGAGATTTTCCAGAAATTGTTCATCTGATTGTCCTGCACAGGTGACCAGTGGCCCTGTAGGTTGGGTGTGGCCTAGCGTGAGTCCTCCCCTGCGTCTGGCTCTCCCGGTGGGAACAGCAGCCTCTTAAGGATGCTGGCATAGAACGGGCCAAAGACGGCACGGTTGAAATGGACGATTTGCCCAAAGGCCGTTCCCAGCTCAGTCAGCTCAACACTCTGCAGCCTGACAGCAGCAGCCGGGACTGGGCTCCTTTTAGTAGGGCCAGCCTCTAGCGTGGCGTGTAGGTAGCTCTGTACTCTGTCTCCTATATGTGTGATAGAGGGAGGGGGAGGGAGGGAGAGAGAGAGGGAGAGAGAGAGAGAGAGAGAGAGAGAGAGAGAGAGAGAGAGAGAGAGAGAGAGAGTTTCTTTAATAGTTGTCATACAGAAGTACAGAATATTTTCATACAAAATGCTTCTTACTGTTACTTGAGAGAGATTTCATAACTATAACAAAACCAACAAAGACACAGAGACACAAACTCACTTCATGACACAAAATTAAGTTCACAAGTCATTATTGTAAGTTATACCATGGTCTGGGTGAATACTCTTTCGTGATTGGCCGGCAGGTGTGTGTTAAAATGGTTTAATGCATGCATAGTTCGGCTCAGGTTTAATCACTGCTCTAATTCATCCGCTACCCGTCCTGTAACCATAGCAACATTAAAGAGCACAGCTGTCAAAGCTTTACTTGTTATCAACTGCGGTGAAACACAGCTGGCCTAACAACGGGGAAGGAAAACACACCAATGGCTGATTTTTACATTTTATTTCAATCTATTTGGAGAATACAACAATTTTGAGGAATCGGAAGCAGCAGAGGAAGAAGAAATGGAGAAGTAAAGAAAGAAACCAAGCAATGTAATTTATACTGTGACTAACCGGCTTGGTTGTAATTTATACTGTGATTAACCGGCTTGGTTGTAATTTATACAGTGACTAACCGGCTTGGTTGTAATTTATACAGTGACTAACCGGCTTGGTTGTAATTTATACTGTGACTAACCGGCTTGGTTGTAATTTATACAGTGACTAACCGGCTTGGTTGTAATTTATACTGTGACTAACCGGCTTGGTTGTAATTTATACTGTGACTAACCGGCTTGGTTGTAATTTATACTGTGACTAACCGGCTTGGTTGTAATTTATACTTTGACTAACTGGCTTGGTTGTAATTTATACTGTAACTAACTGGCTTGGTTGTAATTTATACAGTGACTAACTGGCTTGGTTGTAATTTATACTGTGACTAACCGGCTTGGTTGTCATTTATACTGTGACTAACCGGCTTGGTTGTAATTTATACTGTGACTAACCGGCTTGGTTGTAATTTATACTGTGACTAACCGGCTTGGTTGTAATTTATACTGTGACTAACCGGCTTGGTTGTAATTTATACTTTGACTAACTGGCTTGGTTGTAATTTATACTGTAACTAACTGGCTTGGTTGTAATTTATACAGTGACTAACTGGCTTGGTTGTAATTTATACTGTGACTAACCGGCTTGGTTGTAATTTATACTGTGACTAACCGGCTTGGTTGTAATCTATACTGTGAGGAATGCTTTTATTTTATATTGTTGGCAAGTGACCATGGTAGAAGTGGGTGTGCGTTACAACGGCTTTAAGGCACACCTATTTGTGGATTATCCCTTACTTAATTATCATGATCAAGTTGGAAAACATTATAATAATGAGCTAGTGAGAGCTAATGAGCTAATGAGAATTAGTTGTGATGTTTGGACTGGCCACAATTACTAGACGGCTTACCTATGAGCGTGCGGATGGGGTTATCGTCCCTCCAGAGGTTGGAGATCTGTCCCTTCAGCTGATCCTGGACGCCCTGAGACAGAGGTGGTCCTCCCTGGGAAGCCTCCTGCACTTGCACCAGCACTTGCTCTCCAAGTCCCAGCAGCACCCCCTTCAGGTCAAAGTCCCTGTAGCATCAGAGAAGATGGTTAGTCAAAGTATAGCTATTATAGGTCTATTATAAACATCTTGGTCACAACGTCTTGGCCGTTGAATCCATCCATTCACAGGAACTGCAAAAATAAAGAGATCTGAGGAGTCTTTCTAGAACTCTAGAATTAGATTTATTGAGTAATCACTATCTCACTAATCACCATCACTATCTTATTTTAACTATGTTTAAACTGGGTTTAATATTGTAAATCCTTAAACTTAAGATTTACTAAACCATTGGTAACCACTTTCAAAAGAAAACGCCTCATTTCTGTGCAGTGGTAGAGTAGATAAAACACTGAGAAAGCATGATATTACTGTTCCTATTGTTTACAAGATCCAGTTAAAAAACACTAAATTATAACATTTTTGTTGATATATTTCTCATATATGGCTCTGGTTAATATTAAACCTAGATTTACTCATCTATGATTACAACTAATTTCAGATTAGATTCAAACTTCTTGGTGCAATCCACTAGGGCTGGAAGGTATACAGAATATGAAAGTATTCTGTCTAAGAAAGGATTTGTACTATACCATCGTCCACAATATATACTATACCAATCGTAAAAGATATATACATACTGTATATGTTTAAGTTTATATAAAAAAAAGGATTCCTTGCTGCAGTATTAAAAAGTTTAAGAAAATAGCCCATTTTGAATTCAATAGGATCATGACAATTGTATTACAAGATAAAGACATAAAAAGGACGTCATATCACATTGTAATTTGTACTGGAAAACTATACCAATATCAAATACCATTATACTGTCAAAAGTCAGAAACATAATATTATTATTGTATATTATTGTGATATGATATTTTGGGCATAACGCCCAGCAATAAAATCCACTCATACAAGGTTTATATAATGTATTTCTCTAAAAGACATTGGGTCTCATTCACCAACATTGCCAAAAGATTTCTCTTAGGGCAACCATCTTGGAACCGCCTAAGACAAACTCTGCGACAATTACACCCGGATTCTTTATTTTTATTTTTTTGTTTATTTGGACGGGACAATGCAAAATTAATGAACACTGGAGTGTAAAAATTGCCGGATTTAGCACGAGGCTAATTTCCATCCGTTGTCCCCAAACATAAAAACAGGACTCATAGAAACAGTAAGAAATGTACAAATACATAAAAACAGGACACATAAAAACAGTAAAAAAATGTACAAATACATAACAGCATGTCACATGTGTTCACATGACTGGTTGGACTTCAGCCATTTTTTTTGTTGCCCTCTAAAATAAGCAAGGGTGGGGCTTTCCCTTATGGAAATGGTGAGACTGTTCCATGTTTGACTGCTTTTTATGGACAGGACGTTTTGGCCAAACGTGGTCAGTCTACGTTGGACCATGCAGTCACCTCTGGTGTCTGACCTGGTGCAGAGTCCAGTGTTTCTTTTTTTGTAGATGAATTCCTGTACAGGAGGGGGAGCTAGTCCATGTATGCATTTGTAGATGAAACAAGAGCTTTTTAAGACTTTGACATTTTCAAAGCTCAAAAAGCTATATTGTTTCAAAATATTGCAATGGTGGTATGCCAATGGTTTCCTGGCAAATACCTTGATGGCTCTATGATAAAGCTGTTCGATGTGTTTCATGACAGTGACACCAGCAAATTACCAGTTTGTGAAGCAGTATTCAATATGTGAAAATATCATGCAATGAAAATACGTTTTTGCAGCATCATTGAAATTGTGCGTTTCACTTTTTTGACATGTTTCTTAAAGGGGACATGCATTGCTATTCCTAGCACTATATGGGCAACTTTACACAATTCCTGTGAGTCTATTGAAGACATCTGTAAGTGCATTGTTTTATATTTCTAATCAAGTACTCAAAACCATCATTTTTCATCCTCAGGATTTAAGGCTGTTATGGCCTGGCTCCGCCCATAAGCACTTTGAGTGACAGTCAGTCCACACAGTCTGCGACTGGTAGACAGAGAGAGATAGAGAGAGAGAGGGGGGGGGGGGAGAGAGAGAGTTAGAGAGAGAGAGAGAAAGAGAGAGAGAGAGAGAGAGAGAGAGAGAGAGAAGAAAAAAAAGACAGGCTGTTATTGATAAGGCCCCCTCTCTCCCTCCCTCCCTCTCTCTTCCTTTCTTTTTTTCTTTCTTTCACTCTCTCCCTCTCCCGTTCGGGGGGGTGTGCCGCGCGGCAGGTCCCCCCCCCCCCAAGTGCTCCCGAATGCTCTCTATCTCTCTCTCCCTCCAGAGTGCATGCAGAGGTGGGTTTCACTCTGCCGCAGTATGAGGAAGTGGTTTCCACTCGCTGTGTAGTCAGTCTAGGTAGATTGTGGGCGGGCATTAGTTACAACCACAGAGCCAATCACATCACTGTCCGCTACCCAGAGCCTGAGTGACGTCACTCAGGCCTTCAAATCAGGATGGCCTAATTTACTGGAGCAGGAAATGGTCTGACTCTGAGCTGAATCAGAGCAATCCGCCAATATGGTATTTAGACACTAAAACACATTGATACTAACTCCTATTACTATAATACAATGCTAGAGACTGAAAAATGACATTTATAATGCATGTCACCTTTAAAGGGGACGTGCATTGCTATTCCTTGCACTATTTGGGCAACTTTTCACAATTCCTGTGAGTCTATTGAACACATCTGTATGGTTTTTTTTCAAAAAAATTCATTGTTTTATATTTCTAATCAAGTAGTCAAAAGCATAATTTTTCTCCCTTTGGATTTCAGGCTGTGTTGGCCTGGCTCCGCCCATAAGCACTTTGAGTGACAGTCATCCACACAGTCTGCGACCGGCACAGAGAGAGATAGAGAGAGATTGAGGGGGATACTAATTAATTTCGCCGCGGGGGCATAATCTCATGGGACACTGCATTGGTAACTTGTTTCAAATGACAATATATACCTCTGTGATTATTATTGTACGGATCGGAATACGGGCGTGTGCGTGGGAGCATGGGCAAAGATATTACAGTGATATGCTAGTGCTCCCGACTGCGAGGGAGAGAGAGAGATAGAGAGGGAGAGAGGGAGATAGAGAGAGGGATACACGGAGCATTTACACACAACCTGTGTAAATGCTCCGTTTGTGTGTGAGAGAAGACGGGTCCAACTCTCTCTCTCTCTCTCCCTCTCTCTCGCTCGTTCTGTGCCTCGCAGTCAAAACCCGTTTGAGGAAGTGTCGGGTTACACTATGCGCTACAACCATAGAGGGGGCGTTACTGCAAATCAGTGCTATATTCACGTCAGCAATACCGTCAAATCAGAACAGCTTAGTTGAGTGAGGGAAGATCTCGTGAACTCGAGACTAGACTGATGAGTCAATATGATAATTAACGACACAGACCACATTGATATAATCCCCAATTGCTAGGAAATAATGCTAAACACTGGAAAAAGCCATTTATAATGCACGGGACCTTTAATACAGTCTATTCCGCTATAGATATATCCATGCGATTAGCTTTAGTTATTATTTATTTATCCACTGTCATTTCAATGCCATAGAATGCCGTGTTCACCTGGATTGTGTAAGCCTAGGGTGCACAGTTGACCATTTAAATAGCGCGATTTCTCACTGTTAATTGGATGGCAGGGTTCAATGTACATGATTGCTGTTCAAGTCCACCTGCAAGGTCAAGGTTTTATTTGTCACACGCAACCTCATACCTAAGGAAGCTGAAGCAGGCTGGCCTGCCACGAAATCTCCTTGTCAACTTTTACCATTGTGCGGTTGAGAGTGTGCTGACCTACGGTGTGTCTGTGTGGTTCTCCAGCTGCACAAAGGCAGAGCAAGAGGCTCTACAGAGGGTGGTGAAGGCGGCAGGCAGGATCATCGGGACTCCTCTACCAAACATCACCTCCGTCTTCACCTCCCGCTGCCTCCACCGCTCCAAATGTATCATCAAGGACCAGTCGCACCCAGCACATCACCTCTTTCAGCTCCTTCCCTCAGGGAGGAGATACCGGTCAATACATGCTAAGAGTACACGATTTAAGAACAGCTTTTTCCCCCAAGCAGTTAGACTGTTAAACACTCATTGACTGTCCCCTCACGTGCACCATGCACTTACCACTGCACTTGATAATCTCTGATTACCACCCATTATGCACTTTATTATTTAAAATATTCTGTTATGTACAGTGTTATGTGTTATGTGTTCATGTATGTATTATGTACTGCGGTCTGTGGGAGCTCCCCTGAAATTTCGTTGTATACTGTGCAATGACAATTAAAAGTCTATTCTATTCTATTCTATTCTATTCTATTCTATTCTATTCTATTCTATTCTAAGATGAGCAGAACTAAAACTATAAATAAGAACAACAATGAATAATAACAACATTTATCTTATTTATTTATTTATTCAAAGTAATTTGCAGTGTTTGTGTAGTGCTATTATTTATTATTCCGACATCAAATGCGTAATTTTTTTTCGTACAAATATTGTCATATTTATTTAAATTATGATTCATTAATTCCAAGGAAGCCTGTAGAGTTGACATGAAGGAATCACTATGATTCCTCCCAAATAAAGCCCTTAAGAACACGGAGCACACCAGTCTGTCAAGTTAAGACTGCTCTTCAGTGCTTCTAAATCCTGCTCTTAGTTATGGCCGAATCCAAGACAAGGGATGGTGGGGGAATCCTAAAATCGGCCTGAACATTTCTCAAGTGGCCCTTTTTTGTCTTAAGTCCGTTGGTGAATGAGACCCATTGAGATAGAAAAATAGTATCTTTAACATCCAAAGGGACTATTTAAGTAGTAAGAAAAAGCCAGTATGGACTACTTTGCATTCCAGGTGAGACAGAGTGTAGATAAGCCTCGGAAAACAAGAGGAGAAAGGGTTCCTCTGCATTTATCGCCTAACCAGGGTAGGGTTTCTATTGACTGGAAAGAATTAGATTAGCTGGATCTACTCAGACATGCTCTGTGGCAGCTGTGACCCCATTGTGATATTTTTTCCCCATGCCCTAAAAAAATCTATATCACAGAAATGATGTTTTCATCACTATTTTAAGGGTGGGGCATGAGTCCAAATCCACCAACTAAGGCGTGGTGGGAAAAACATGCCACCACAAGTGGGTCTCTCTCTCTCTCATACATTACCTGAGCCCACTGCCTGGTGCCAGCCTGTGTTCACACTTAACCCACGTGTTCCCTCTTACCTGGTGTGACTGCCCTCCAGCAGGGCAGAGATGGTCTGCTTGAGTTTACCTACAAACCCTTGCAGGGAGAAAAGAGCGCCCCCACACTGAGCGCTGGTCAGCAGAAGCACCGACGCCTCCAGGACCAGCGCGCAGACTCTCTGGCCCAGCACTTTCAAGCGCGCTTGGTCCATCAGAACGGTCTGTAGATGAAAGGATGGGAAAAGATATACATTCACTGCTTGTTTAATGCTCATTATGTTATATGGACAGTTTCAGTGGAATCACGTTGCTAAGGAACTGCATGGACCCAACTTCCTTTCTGGTTGCAGCGTTTGCGAATATCAATAGCTGACAGGAGAACAAATGTAGTCCATTCTGGAATGTTTATTTGTGGGGTTGAAACCGTCTATGGTGTGTAGACCTTTTCTAACTTGACAACATAAACATTCTAAACATTCTATTACCTATTGCAGTGTTTGCTAAACACATTAGCTGACAGGAAATACACTTGGGCCTAATCTGTTCCTTTAATTTAATAACCTTTAATTCTCAAACAACCCCCAGATTAATATGTAATTGGCCAAAGACCCCCCGCCCCCCCCATCTGATATGATTCTGAAATTTGTTGTTACATATGATAATGGTAACCTCCATAACTGTATACTGTAGGCTGACGAGAGATGTCCGGGGACCCCCTGGAACCCCCTCAAGGGCCCCTGGGGGTCCCTGTACCCCACTTTGAGAACCGCTGCTTTAATTGAGTCATTGAGGGCACTGTAGCCCAGCGCAACACAGGATCCTCTCTTGGGGCTGTTCGTTTATTTGTGTCAAGGGTGGTCAGCGTTCTGTGGACTCTGAGGCCCCATGGTGGCCAAAGATATATCTAGAAAGATGAAAAAGAAAAAGAACACTTAAAAAATGGAAGGAGCTGAGGATGAGAAAAAGGACCCTGTTCAAGGTCATTGTGGACCAAGAGAGCGGGAAACCGGAGGGGACTGGTACAAAGTCACATGACCAATGGATGCGGATGGACAATGTGTTATCAAGGCCAGTGGGCCTTGTGTGCCAGAGGCGGAGGAGTCATCTCTGTCCGCTCTCACTATTGATACCGATGCACCTGTTTGTAATAACAAAACAACATTCATGCAACTCTGATCAGACTGGGGAGAGGTGTTTCTAAAAGAGGAGTGTTGGTTGTTGGCAGTTGAGAGAGACTCTCTGGAGAGACTCCCCAATGGCCCTGCGGTAAGGGGAGACTTTGAAGTTAACCTTGTTTTGGGGAAGACTGATAGGCAATTTTGGCGAGTTTATTATTCTTTGTATCCATATAGATATAGTATCTGCAGATATGTAAAATGATTATGTGCAGGTATGTACAGACAGGTGGATAGATATATATACAGTAAGAATATATATACGGTATATACAGCATGTATTATTAGAGGTGGGCATAATTTTTTTTAATCTAGATTAATCTATCTGCAATCCTGGATTTAATCTACATTAATCTAGATTAAAATGGCTAAAAAAAAGAAAAAACCTGCCGAAGGCATTCAAAATATGTGTGTTCTACCCAAATAATGACCAGAAGTAAGTCCTTACTTTTTCTTTCCTCCTTATGTTTCTCAGGCCAGGTGGCCCATTACACTATGAGCCCATCTCCCGTTTCCAAAATGCATTACAGACTGTTTGAAAAAGCTGTTTTGCTATGATAATTGGTAATGAAATATCAAAATAATGTTCAATAAGCTGTACTTGTGTTTAATAAGTTGTTTTATTCAGAAGTTAACACAAATAAATAATATTACCAGTACAGTACAGTATCTAGCACACTCTCAGGAGCAAAACAGAAAGAAGCATTTCAAACTTGAACTATGTGACATGGCTTGACTCAATCAGTCCAATCTCTATTTCTCCTTATTCCACCAGTCACTCAGGCAGACCAGCTTGTTTTATGTAGCGGTGTCTACTTATAGTGCCTATAATATTTTTTCCGTTGGGTGCCAGACAGGGCCAAACCCTGCCAATGCAAATCAACTGCTCCAGTGGAGTTGCTCAGTGGCCAATGGTGTCAACTGTGGTTGTACTGGGCAGCTCCCAGGTGTGAATGGAACTGTGTGAATGTGAAGCAGGGCGTTCCTGAAAAAGAGCATCTGTGCTCAGAGAACCTACCCTGGGTAAATAAAGGTAAAATGCGTTAGATTAATGCGTTAATTATATTATCGTGCGATACTAGTATCGCGTTAACGCAGCACGTTAACGGCGTTAACGGCCCAGCTCTAATTATTATACATGCTATCATACAGAGTTATATGGGTTATATATGCAGGTGTATAAGTAGGTATATAGGAGGATTGCAGTATATGCAGACAGATATGGATATGTATATATATGCGGAAGAATATAAATATATAATGTATATATGCTGTATATACAGCACTGTTGTACATGCTATCATACGCAGTATATGGGTAGACTTTAGTCAGGGGGGCTCGTGATACTGGAGTCTGGCAGCACAACTGTCACCAAATAAACTACACATACTTAACCTTTTGCTTTCTGGATGAAATTATACTTTGCCATATATTATATTATATATTACATCGACTCTGTATTATGTAGATTTGTCCTCAGCTAAATAAATTCTTAGTTGGTCATTCAAAATCATAATCCAAATCACAAGATTTTGTCAACTATCTGATTTAATCCACAAATCTGTACAATTGTATTTCCCTACACAGAAGGACCATTTTAAAGCTTGTGTTTTTACCAGAGATGTGCCTAAGCATAACAAAACGACGAATCCTCTATAAAAAGTCTTGTCGACAAAGATGATCGACTAGTCGACTAATCGTGCAAAAAGGGACCTGTATTTTGTCACAATGAACGACAGAGATGATACTATAATTTAAGAGGTAACTGCAATTTTGATAAACGTTATGCTCGCACCAATCTCAGGAGCAGGTGCATATCATCCTATGGAGTAACTGTATGGAATGGGCTGCCGCTAGAAGATAAAATGAAGGAAAGCAGAAATATTGCTCTATTAAAAAGAAATAATAATAATAATAATAATAATAATAATAATAATAATAATAATAATAATAATAATAATAATAATAATAATAATAATAATAACTTCGTTTTATATAGCGCCTTTCAGAGGACCCAAGGTCGCTTTACATAGGGGGGGGGGGGGGGGGGGAGATGACAAATTAACAACATAGTGGACAGACACAACATATACATATATAGAGTGAGAAAGTTAGGGGTTGAAGCCAAGTTGAAGAGGTGGGTTTTGAGCAGTTTTTTAAAATGAGTCCAGAGTTGGGGCGGTGCGGAGTTCTGCGGGGAGGGAGTTCCAGAGGGTGGGAGCTGCCACACTGAAAGCTCTGTCCCCGAACGTCCGTAGTCTGGTTCAGGGGATGGAGAGCTGACCAGTGTCCGTGGATCGCAGGGACCGTGACTGAGTGTAGGGGTGGAGGAGGTCAGTGAGGTACTGAGGTGCCAGGGCGTGAAGGGATTTGTAGGTGAGCAGGAGGGTTTTGTAGGTGATGCGGGATTTGATAGGGAGCCAGTGGAGGTGGATGAGGATGGGGGTGATGTGCTGCCAGGGTTTGGTGCGGGTTAGAACCCTGGCAGCTGAATTTTGAACATACGTTCAATGATAAAATAATGATATTTGCAAATTACTAAAAAGAGGAAAGAGGAGGTGACTATTGTCAATCTTCTGGATTCTAAGCTGTTGTTTTCTTTTTCTTTTGTACTACATTGTGGATACTGATATTTATTTATTTTATGTTGTTTGTTTTCAATGTTAAGAATGAAGAATTATTGGTAATGTGGATATTCTCCATTATATAATTTAAGTAATAATTCATGTTCCCACTTGGAAGTGGCAGATATGGGTGTAGGGCATGATAAGCTTAGGCTTCTTCCTACTCCTTTTCGAACAGTGATATGTATATTTTTCATTGTTTGCCTTTTTTTTTTTTTATTCATGTTCGAAATAAAGATTAATTCATTCATTCATTCATTCATGAGTGCAGTTCCTCAACCAACCTCCGGATACGTGTTGTCCTGTGGGTCCCAGTGTAGCAGACTGAGGTAGGCTCTGTTGAGGACTGCGGCAGGGCTGACCGGACCACGGTTAGAGCTGGGGGGCTCTGGACCTCCATCACACTGGCCTGTAGCAGCTGATACCAACTCTCTTACTGCCACCTGCAGCCATGCAGTGGTGTTGTCCAGAGATGCTGCAGACGTGTGGGAGAAAAGAAAGAAAGAAATAACTAAATTAAAACAGGAACTACAACATAGACAGCGTGAAGAAACACTGCAATGTCACTGAATTATCAGAAATATATTCATATGGGCGGCCGGGTGGCGCAAGGCGCTCGCCACCAACGCAGGATATACTGGTATCGAGCCCAGCTCTCTGCGTTGCTACCGGCTTGGCCGGCCGTCGTACTAACACAATTGGCAGTGTTAGAGGGTGGGAAAGCCGGTGGGTGGGTCCTGGTCGCGTCTATGCCTTCTACAACGCTGTTCGGTTTCCGGGTTCCTCTGATTGGCCACTAAGCCCACGTGACCCTACGCTAGCACGCCCCCCTTATCGCCGCCAGTTATCGCTTACGCCGCGCATGCGCATGAGCCGCGCCAAGCTCCTCAGCCTCCTCAGCCGCTTAACGCAATTTATACAAATGGAAGTATTGATTACGCCGTAACGAATCATTAAAAAAATATACTGTTAACTGGAATATGTTGTTTCTTTTTTTTTATCCACTTTTTCTCCCATTTTTCTATATTTTCTCCCATCCCAATTTCCTATCATCCAATTCAACCCTCCCCTGTCACGAACGCTGTTTCTTGCCTCCCACAAGCCGGCTGCAATGTGGACTAAGTCATACATAGCACAAGTCCCCTCCGGTACTTGAGGTAACAGCAGTCGCATCTTTTCACCTGCTCAGCTCGATCTCTCAGTGGCGAGGAGTAACGCGTGGGAGGCTCACGCTGCCCCCGACACTTCCTGATTCTACTGCGCAGGCGCACCAACCGACCTGTAGGAGTCGCTGTCCACAACGCCCGATCCCCACCCATCAGTTTCCCACCCCCTAATACGGCCAATGTGTATTAGTATGAACGACCAGCTAAACTGAAAGCAATGTGGAGCGCTGGGCTCGAACAGGCGAGCCCAGCGTCTCCGCATTCGTGGCGAGCGCCTTGCCCACTACGCCACGTAGCCGCCCTGGAATATGTTGTTTCTTTACACATATGTTGGATTATGTAATTTGTTTGTCATGACAAACCAATAAAAATCGCTACTTTACATCAGGGTGAACGCTGTTGGTGCCACCACCCACTTCAATGACAGAGCTCTCATATTTGCGAATGCATAAACTATATCTTAAATTATGGCTATGTGTCTAATATGGCCGTCGCTTATCAATGACTTGTTTTGTTTACATCAGGGTGAACGCTGTTGCGAATGACACATCATGAAGATCTGTCCACGTGCATAATTTATTGATTTGGTTCCACCACAGTGAGCTCTGTCTCTTTTCTCTCTCTCTCTCTCTCTCTCTCTCTCTCTCTCTCTCTCTCTCTCTCTCACTCACACACACACACACACATTTTTATGAATTGAAAATGGGGGACCCTGATGAAAACAAGACGAAAGTCTTTCTCTGGTCTGCATCCCCTTAACAATTGTGTGTATTGAGCCGTACTGTATTGTACCCATTCTGCAATCTGTTAAATAAAGTTTTCATTCATTCATTCATTCAACGGTATATTTTTTTAATGATTCGTTACGGCGTAATCAATACTTCCATTTGTATAAATTGCGTTAAGCGGCTGAGGAGCTTGGCGCGGCTCATGCGCGGCGTAAGCGATAACTGGCGCCGATAAGGGGGGCGTGCTAGCGTAGGGTCACGTGGGCTTAGTGGCCAATCAGAGGAACCCGGAAACCGAACAGCGTTGTAGAAGGCATAGACGCGTCCTGGTCATTGTAAACAGCGACTCCTACAGTTCGGTCAGGGCGCCTGCTCAGTGAGGAAAGTATCTAAGGGGGGTAGTGTGATCCTTCCACACGTTACACCCTCTCAGTGAGAGTCCGCGCTGCCAGGTGAAAAGAAGCGGTTGATTGGCTACACATGTGTCGGAGGAAGCATGTGATAGCCTCCACTCTCCCAGACCGACTGTAGGGGGTAGGTGCGCAGCGACCAGGAAGGGGATTGGGAATTGGCATAACGACTAACATTGGGATGGGAGAAAACGGAGGAAAAAGGAGGGGGGAAAAGATCCAAAAAAAAAAAAAAAAAAAAAAAAAAAAATATATATATATATATATATATATATATATATATATATATATATATATATATATATATATATATATATTCATATGATTTTTCTTTTTTTAAGTGATCCAAAATAATAAACACAGGCATGTCATTCAAGTCTTGTTCAGCAGGAAAGCATTTGTCGGGAAAACTGCCTTCTTTTAAGTGGTTGTTTGTGGAAGTTTGAGAGAATTGAGTCTTATGGGCTTAGGGTCTTAGAGAGGCACAGATAACTTAATCCATTACAGTATGTTAATATACAACCCAAAGAGAAATAGTATGAGCATTGTACTGGCAAAACTTGCAAGAAGACACGCTAGTGGATTTGGTCTTAAAAAAGCTAATATAAATGTATATATACTATTGTACATGCAATCATACAGAGTTATATTGGTAGACTATAGTATGAGGTAGGTAGTTATGAATTCGCCTCAATACCGTATTTAAAGGAACACGCCAACATTTTGGGAAATTAGCTTACCGTCTTCTCCAGAGAGAGACAAGAAGATAGATACCAGTTTCCTCTCTCTGCGTTCAGTAGAAAGCTATCTGGCTGCATGTTAGCCTAGCTTAGCAAAATTAATGGAAGCGGACATGACCGGGTAGCCTAGGCATTGTCCAACTGACACCTCTCCCGAAGGCTACCCGGTCATGTCCACTTCCATTCATTGTGCATGCAGCCAGATAGCTTTCTACTGAACGCACAGAGAGGAAACTGGTATCTATCTTCTTGTCTCTCTCTGGAAAACATGAGAAGCTAATTTCCCAAAATGTTGGCGTGTTCTTTTAAACCTGGTATCGTCTCCCCGCCCTCACCTGGCTGCCTGTCTAGGATCTGCTGGAACTTGGTTCTCTCATACTGTACGGCCTGCTGGAGGAGATGGGGCCTGAGGCTCTGGACAGTGAAGTTGACCATATCCGTCTTCATCAGCCCCAGGACACGAAGGATCTCCCTGCGAGTGAAGGCATGGGGGCGCTTTTAGGTCAAAATAAGTGATGTAATACAAGAAAAATGTGGATAAGGAGCTGGAATGAAATATGGTTTTATGTGTTGAAGGGATATACCACTCAGTGTTAACAATTAATTTATGTTCTTCCTGATATATTTAAGAGTCGAGTCGAGTCGAGTCGAGTCGAGTCGAGTCGAGTCGAGTCGAGTCGAGTCGAGTCGAGTCAAGTCAAGTCAAGTCAATTTTATTTTATTTATATAGCACATTTCCAGGCAGCGGCAGCTGGCACCAAAGGGCTTCACAGGCAGGTTGATAAAAACAAAATAATGTGATGCAAGATATAAGATTAAAAACATAATAAAGCAATGAAAGTAATAAGAACAAAATAATATGATGCAAGTCAACATTTGTGAACATGAAACAACTCTTTTTCTCTCAGAAGCCAGAGCATGAAGACTTGAATCATCGAGATGTGCCCGATATGTAAAATGTGGAGCTTGACCATAAGAATAATAACATATAATAATAATAATAATAATAATAATAATAATAATAATAATAATAATAATAATAATAATAAACTTTATTTGTATAGCACCTTTAATACAAGAATTGCAGCCCAAAGTACTTCACAGCAGTAAAAATAGACATAGAATTACGATAAAATTGACAGAATAAAATAAAACATATGTGGGGAGAATTCTCCAGAGACGTCAATATGGCTCTTATTTCCTTCTTCTAAAGAAGGATAAGGAGGACCCAAGCAATTGTAATAAATATCGGCCCTGAAGCCTTCTCAGAGCCGACCTGAATATATACGCCAAGGTTCTAGCCCATCGTCTACAGAACCATATGGCATCGCTCGTACACCGTGACCAAACCGGCTTCATACAGTCGTTTAGCTACAGTATGGACAACCTCAGGCGCCTGCTACACATAATTTTATGTGTAGCAGGGACAGTAAAACGCCAGCAGCCGTCTTGTATCTTTGGATGCCTTGAAGGCTTTCGACAGACTACAGTGGTCTGTGTTTTTAAGTTCTAGTTATACTTGTGGTTTATTTATTTTTCTCTTTCCCTGCCCTTCTTATGTCTGGTTTTCTTAATTGTTATTGTCTGTTTATCACTTTATCATTTATATTTATCATTTTTCTTTTACAATTTATTTTGTATGTCTTATAGTGTGGAAAGTCAACATAAATTCTTAAATTATTTTCATAGTTATAGATCGGTTTCTCGTCACCTTAAATACAGAGTAACGAATGCATTTATGCACACATTAATATTCCAGATAACAGCTAATATTCCAGTTAAGGTCATAGATGGCATTCACAAACATTTCAATATCCCAACTGCTCATATGCCTATGAGTAAATGTAATATTCCCATGGAAACAAAACTCGCATAGACCCAATGGTTTACGTGCTTCAGTCTCCCAGCTAATATCAGTAGAGATCATATTCAGGTTTCTGATAGTCGGTATAAGCTTAATAAACAGGATATGCCGTTTACATACAGTACACCAACTCAAAGACAGAACACTTGAGTATCCCCAACGATATCAGAATTGCAGGTGCATGTAGACGCTATTCATTGTCCCTCTCTCACCTGAGGAGCTCCACTGGGTTGGTGAGTTCCCTCAGTGCCCTGATCTCAGGGTCCCGTACGGGGGCACACAGGGAGCCCATGGTGTTGATGATGTACCCTGCCAGCCTGTGGAGGTCCAGCGCTCCGTGGTCGACCTCTTGCTGGATCAGCTCCATGTCCAGCACCTCATCCATCTGAGACCTCAGCCTCACGTGTCCTGGGAGGAGCAGGGACTGCAGTATCTGATCAAACGAAAGCAATGTGCTTTTAGTTTGGTTTATTTGCTCTCACACACACACACACACACACACACACACACACACACACACACACACACACACACACACACACACACACACACACACACAGAGTGAACACTTTAAATGATTATATATATAAAAAGATATATAAAACATTTAATTTTTTCATTTAATTATACTTTATTTATACAGGAAAGGGTAAAAAAAAGACATTTCACACGTACATTTAAACATAAAAAAGGCTTGCCTTTTGAACTAAACCCATGCCAAAGTTATAGAGCGATGACATTGAAAATAATGATATGGACACTTAAAGATATTAAATGGATTATGATATTCATAACAGTGTTAAGACAAGGGACAACAACCTATCTTATTTAACTTGCACTCTCCCTAATTTGACATCCTTTGTATAAATTGAGTGGAGTTGTTTAAATGGAGCTCCTATACTGACAAGGCTGAGGGTATTAGTGAGGCCAATGTGTATGTGTCCAATTGAGGGAAATCATTCTCAAACATTATTATTATTATTACTTTTATATTCATCACTTGATGTTCCAAAAATACAAGGGATTCCATACTCAGAAAAACATAGCGATAGAAATAAGTTATAACATAAGATAGTCAATAACTCAACACTAACTAGCAAGTAGTTTTTTGTATTAATTTATAAATGTATAACTGTTGATTGATATGCACTGTCCCTGATCAAATTAACTGAGTAAACTAAACTAACCTTGAATCAAGTTTAATTTAATGTAGGCTAATCATTTTGTTAGACTAGGTTACAGGCATTAAAGAG
The DNA here is from genome assembly GCF_963971535.1 of Notolepis coatsorum. Classification (NCBI taxonomy): domain Eukaryota; kingdom Metazoa; phylum Chordata; class Actinopteri; order Aulopiformes; family Paralepididae; genus Notolepis; species Notolepis coatsorum. The sequence continues at coordinate 100,594,012 of NC_140170.1, forward strand.
TTTTTAAAAAGGTGAATATGTGATGTTCGTCTTGACTCACAGCCTTGACCTCTTGAAGCAGTGTGACAGCATGGCTGTAGTTTGGAGGGATGCTGGTCAGCTGCTGGTGGAGACTGTCCCAGAACGCGCGGTGAACGATATCTGTCACTATGCCTTCCAAGCTACAGGAGGGGAGGTAATTGAAAAAATAACTGTGAGTGTTACTGTTACCTGATCACTGCTAATAAAAAAATAAAAACACACCTGACTATATCACATAACATTGTATTATAACCAAGGGTCGTTAAGTTGGAAAATCACAATAATAATCCATTTTACTTCAAGGCCAGCAATCATTATGTAAATGTGTGCACAAGTATATATATGTAACGGTTGTGACAACGTCACCTCAAACTTCGATGCCCCGAGTGGGAGTCGAACCCCGGTCTCCCACCCCGCAGGCAGCAACACAGACCGCTATACCAAGAGGTGAATTCACTACTTCGCAACGTGTCTATCTGTCTTTGAGGATGTGAGAGTGAGTTTAACCCATAGCACCGATACTCACCCCAGCCCTTCTTGACTGCGCTTCACGATACCATCCATTACACTCACCCTCTCAAACTCACTCCACTCCACCCAAGGCACTTCGATGCCCCGAGTGGGAGTCGAACCCCGGTCTCCCACGGCGCAGGCAACAACACAGACCGCTATACCAAGAGGTGAATCCACTTCTAAGTGCCGGGTCTATGCGTCTTTTGAGGATGTGAGAGTGAGTTTAACCCATAGCACCACTACTCACCCCAGCCCTTCTTGACTGCGCTTCACGATACCATCCGTTACCCTCTCAAACTCACTCCACTCCACCCAAGGCATCCGGGTCAATCGGCACCATTGTAACGGTTGTGACAACGTCACCTCAAACTTCGATGCCCCGAGTGGGAGTTGAACCCCGGTCTCCCACCCCGCAGGCAGCAACACAGACCGCTATACCAAGAGGTGAATTCACTACTTCGCAACGTGTCTATCTGTCTTTGAGGATGTGAGAGTGAGTTTAACCCATAGCACCGCTACTCACCCCAGCCCTTCTTGACTGCGCTTCACGATACCATCCGTTACATATAGGCCTATAGCTGAGCTGTCGCATATTTCAAGGTTGATACCTCAATTTGGAAATCGTATTCGTATTCTGTGTACAGCATTGGAGAAAAATAAATTAATTGTGATAGTTGTTTTGATATTGATCTTGCCTGTTTTGTGGTGGGTTGTTGGGTTTGAAACAGAATTCTCTGTTCACCACTATCTCATGAGCCAGGCTGAGATTAGAAACGCAGCTTTCCAGTTCCATCAGGTCTGATAATGATGCCGTTTTAGGAGGGCTCCCTGGTAAAGAGAGGGTGGTATATCAATAACTAAAACATTTGAACAAATATACTCTTATAGCAATATTTCATTAATATCATGTTTTTCTTATTGCCATTACCTGTCGGAGAGTCAAGCTTTTCGAGACAAGGCACGTCAGATGACGTGTCATCAGCATTCTCATCTGTGTTATTTGGCATTGCAACAAGAGGCTGAACATGACAGAATAGACATGAATAATTTATACTACAGCAATGGTTGAATATAATAGTGATACAATATATTATAAATCCTTTCTAACTTGACAATATACGCACTCTAAACATGTTTGTTAATAGTTTAATAGCCTAGCCCTATTATTAAAGTAGTATATAGTACATATAGATAGGCCTATAAAAGTATTTTAAAGGCTCACTTACCAAATGTTGGTATTCGTGGGAAATAATGAAATTATAATCTACAACATGCTAATTAGGCTATGCACATATAACCTGCCGCTACTTTGTAATGTGTGTCGATGAGTTTTGTAAGGTGTCGATATAAAGTACAACTGTACAAGGTAAGGTTGCACAGTCAGTCAAACGAAACACCTAGTCCACAACAGCGCTCTCAAATTTAAAAAACGGGTTAACCCATTATACTTGTGGGGGAGTCATACCATAATAATTACAATTGTTTAGGCTACTATTTTGCACTGAATGTGAATATGTTTATGTGTGACATGATGCAATATTTAGGTGTAAAATATGGACGTTTTTCAACCGTCAAGTCATTTATTTTGTCGATGATTTAAAGAGACTTAATGGTTTGGTCCACGCTTAAATCATAACAGAGGGCGTGCCGCGTGACGTTCCTGTATTTTTCACCCGTCCGGCGTCCGCCCCGCTGGACATATTTCACAACCTAGCTGCACCAGAATTGTTTCCAAAAACCTAGTGCCCATTATTTGGATAAGCAATGTCATAGAATTGTGGGTAAAAAATATAATAAAGCGAAAGCAGCCTCTGTGGCGCATTGTGAGGAAAGATAGCCTAACACAATCTGTGAAGCACGGGACATTTCCTGGTTTGTTTGTGTAACCAAATCCAACCAGAGGGGGCTAAACTAGTAACACAGAAGGCCAATGCTGCTGAGTTTTTATAATAGACGTCGGTTTGTTCAGTTGAATGCCAGCACACACAAGAACGGTCGTGTATTTTCTCTCCGTCTCTCTCACAAACACCACCACCCAGTGTTGCAATACTGGAGTCCGAGTCCTGGACTGATTTCCAAGACTCGACTCGACTCTAAATACTTGACTTTTATTTGTTTGTAACATGCCCCAATTATTTGGCATACGATATTGATATTTAGGGCATTTGTTTGGCTACAGTGTCAAAGTAAATAAACTCCCTTTGCAATGGTGACCGCTGTTTTATTTGTAGACCTTTTTTAACATCAGCTCTCTCTGACTGCCAGAGTGGAGTGGACTCAACCTTGATGACTAGGACTAGGGTAATGGGGACTCTGACTTGGACTCGGACACTGGGGACTCAGGAGCACGACAGAGTACAGCAACTTGCAATGGGCCTGGTCTACAAGATACACTACACACCACTACGGTACCCATGTACATGTCAAAATACTTCCCAAAGGTCAGTGAATACCACGACACCAGAGGAAGCTCCACAAATCATATTAAACCCAGATTCGGCTCAAACAATTATGCCACATCAATGTGGAACACCCTACCCAAAGTTGTAAAGGAATGTGAATCACTACCCACTTTCAAAGAGCACCTACGGGAGACTGCAATTCGAAACCAACCCCCTCCAATGTACAGTAAATGTCCTAACCCAATAATACACAAGACCCTCTTCTTGGGACCAAGTAAGGTTTAGGCGATAATCCAATGTACAGCTACCCCCCCCCCCCCCCCAATGTAGTTTCTTCATATATACTCTTTAGAATTTTTTTTGATCACAAACTACTGTATTTATAAATCTTGTATGTCATAAATGTCTAGATGTAGCAGTACTGTATCTGTATGTGTTATGGTGAATTGAAAATGGAGGACCCTGATGTAAACAAGACGAAAGTCTTTCTCTGGTCTGCATCCCCTTAACAATTGTGTGTATTGAGCTGTACTGTATTGTACCCATTCTGCAATCTGTTAATAAACTTTTCAATCAATCAATCACTTGAGATGTGGTGACGCGACTACAACACCACCAACTACAACAATAAATAGAGCAAAACGAGATTATGCAGTAATCTTTTTTTTATCACTGAAAAATGTAACAAATCCTTTCTTTGATAAATACAGGCATTTGACAAAGCATCATCTCAAACAAAAACAGTTGATCTTCCATCACAGCCACAAAACACAAATAGATATGATCATATTTTCATAAAAACATAAAAAGCACCTACCCACCCAACCATGATATTTACACATTTGCATATTTCAAAATATGAAAGTTATTATAAAAAGAAAACATAACTTAAAAACAAATGACATATTGTTCCTCAGAGACTCATGTCTAACAGTCTTTTATTTTTAAGAGTTGCTCTGTACACACACAATACTCGCCCTCCGGCAATAAGCCCATCACAATATGAACACAACCTCTATATCCAGATCTAGCTCTCTAGGTAGAATGTGTTGGGGGGGGGGGGGGGCAATGATTCTAAGCGCTGAAAGTGGTACAATGTGAAAAGAGCATCGGTGCGGTGCTCGTTGAGTAACTGCGTCTCTCACGGTCAGTGAAATACTCCGCAGGTATAAATAAGGTATGATGTATTTTGGGTAAATCACTTTGGGAGAGAGAGGGAGAGAGCAAAGTCACTTCAAAGCAGTTTGAATCTACAGGGAATATATTGACTTTCACATGAAAGGAAAATCAATGTCACAACAAAGCTGCCTCAACTGTGCCTCATCACGATGAAATGCTTTGCTCGAGACCATTATTGTGAAAAGATAACTCATCTTTTGAATTTGAATGAACAAGTGAGTTACACAGGCCTTTCATCCCCACACGCACACACACACAAAATAGTACATACAAAATATATGCAAAATTGCAAATCAATAATAACAATCACAATTCAGGAGCAAGTCATTCGAATGTACCCACACCTTCACATGTAAATATCTCCACTCCTGATCCAACTCCCTTACATCCCTCCAACCATTAACTCCTGAGAACACAAGAGATTATGGCTCCGGAGTGCTTTTGGCACTAGACATGTTGTTCTCTAAGGCAGATAAGTATTTAATTTTATTTATTTATTTATTTAGCTGTGAAGTGTTTAACAGTCAAGGTGATTAACCTTTGTTTTCAGTGGGAGTGTAAATCGCAGGGAGCCGATGCGAAGGAGGGGAGTGAGTGAGAGACATGGTAGTGCAGAAGGTCAGGTAAGGCAGTCATCAGTGCTGTGGTGACACGTCTCTCGGCCTGCCCCAGAGTATGACTCCTCCCCTTTTCTTTCTCTCACACACACACACACACGCCAACATGCATGCATGTACAAAAACACACTTGAATGTGACACCTTCCTTTCCCCTTCTCTTGCTCACATACACACACATACACTGACGGACGGATGTGCGCACACACACACACACACACACCCCTGAATTTGAGTCCTCTTCACACACACATACACACACAACCCTTCCGGGCTAAGAGTCTTTAAGCATGTTGATGCGTGCGAAGATCTTGAGTGCGGGTCCCAGTTTAATGTTCATGGTGCTCATGAGGTGGTCCTCCTTTAGAAGCAGCAGGGCCTGGCCATCGATCTCCTGTGAACGGAACTCATCTGCTATCTCCTGGCACCCTGCAACAACACACATCACAGTCAAACTCATCTGCTATGTCCTGGCACCCTGCAACAACACACATCACAGTCAAACTCATCTGCTATCTCCTGGCACCCTGCAACAACACACATCACAGTCAAACTCATCTGCTATCTCCTGGCACCCTGCAACAACACACATCACAGTCAAACTCATCTGCCATCTCCTGGCACCCTGCAACAACACACATCAGTCAATCACACTGGTGGTCTCAATCGGACATTTCTGGTATCACAATAATATTCACAAATACAATCTTTAATTCTTTAATTTGAAGAAGTTCCTTCTGCATTATTGCATTCAAGAATGTGTAAAATGCAAGTTTGCTGATTTTGTTCGATTAAATCAACTCATGGATTAGTTGACAAAATCTTTAGTGGAATAAAAAGACGACTAGGAATGGGGGTGTCCTTAGTGTCCAGGAGGTAGGGCTGGGCGATTAATCGATATCGATTAATTCGAATGAATGATTTAGGATGATTTTCAAAAATTAAAATCGATAAAAAAAATTATATATATTTTTTTAAAGAGTCACCCTTTATTTTACAAAAAGTGATGTTTGGTGAAAGTTAGATTTGCACTTTATTAATCCCAATAGGGACATTCATCTTTGTTTGATCAAGAGTAGCCTTTTATATTATATATACAATATATATATATATATATATATATATATATATATATATATATATATATATATATATATATATATATATATTAGAGCTGGGCATAGATTAATTTTTTATCTAGATTAATCTACCTGCAATCCTGGAATTGATCTAGATTAATCTAGATTAAAATGGCTCAAAAAAAGAAAAAAAATCTGCCAAAGGCATTCAAAATATGTGTGTTCTACCCAAATAATGACCAGAGGAGATTTATCCTCTCCTCTTCATCTAAGGAGTCACTAGCTGTTCCATCTCCTTGTTCAACAGCATGAACATGTCTCTTCTTTTTGTAATTTCCAGTGTTTCTTTTAAAACCAGATTTATCGTAATTTGCTGTGCCCTTCCTTTGATGCCATTAACATTGTTACACTGATATTGACAGCTCTCTCCAGTGTCAAATCACTCTCTGTCAGTAGTTTCTTCTGTGCACCTTCATTTCTTAATCCACACACAAACCTGTCTCTCAATGTGTCTTTTAGTGAATCTCTGAATTCACAATGCTGCCGACTGGTTGCTCACACACAGACTGCTGCAGAAGCAGGTTTCTCAACAAATTCAGTGCAAGCTCAGTGTAACAGTTCCACGAATGAAGAGAACACTGAACAGCTACTACAGTCTCAGGTCCACATCCAAGAGAACACTGAACAGCTACTACAGTCTCAGGTCCACCTCCAAGAGAACACTGAACAGCTACTACAGTCTCAGGTCCACATCCAAGAGAACACTGAACAGCTACTACAGTCTCAGGTCCACATCCAAGAGAACACTGAACAGCTACTACAGTCTCAGGTCCACCTCCAAGAGAACACTGAACAGCTACTACAGTCTCAGGTCCACATCCAAGAGAACACTGAACAGCTACTATAGTCTCAGGTCCACATCCAAGAGAACACTGAACAGCTACTACAGTCTCAGGTCCACATCCAAGAGAACACTGAGCAGCTACTACAGTCTCAGGTCCACATCCAAGAGAACACTGAACAGCTACTGCAGTCTCAGGTCCACCTCCAAGAGAACACTGAACAGCTACTACAGTCTGAGTACGGCTCAATACACACAATTGTTAAAGGGGAACTATTTTACTATTTCTTTCACTATTTGGGCACTTTTACACAATTCCTGTGAGTCTATGGAACACCTCTGTAATATATATATTTTTTTTATTCATTGTTTTGTATTTCTAATCAAGTCCTCAAAAACAGCATTTTTCTACCTCAAGATCTCAAGCTGTTTTGAGCCTGGGCTGCAGGTGCCACCTAAACCACTGCGGAGCGTCGTCGTCTATCTCAACATTAACATGCAGCAGTGACTATATGACATCACATATAGGCACATTTTCAAACGACTCAGTTCAGTGAGGGTGAATATTGTGAGAGGAGAATTGGAAGAATGCGCCAATATGAGAATTTTGAGACATAGATCATATTAATATAAGTTCACATAGCTAGGAAACAATGCTAAACACTCAAAAAGGCCATTTATAAGATAGTTCCCCTTTAAGGGGATGCAGACCAGATAAAGACGTTTGTCTTGTTTACATCAGGGTCTCCCATTTTCATTTCATATTGCTCCACATTGTCATCAAACGGTCCAATATTTCAAATAACCCAAGCCATTTATGTTGTAAACACTCACGATAGTCCAGTCGATCCTTCCTTTAGTGTGTAAAGTGGATTTCCTCCTCTTGTAGATGTTTCCAAGAGCAAAGTGAGCAACGTGAGCTAACATGCTAACTCGCTAAGCTAACGTTAATAATGTAAACAAAGCTCTCAACGGACTTCTTCTTTCTTGCATTGCGCAGATTCAGACGTCCTCATCGCCGAATTGTGTTATATCCTGAGGACTTCTTAACCTCACCTGTATAACAATGATTACCGGACCACTAAAGTTACTTTAGTTTAACACATTATTCTGACTACAGCTCCGGTACATACGTGCAATCACTTCCGGGCACCACAGCTGTGAACTACGGCAAGTATTTAAGGACAATACAGACCCAACGGTGAGAAAAAGATTAACGGCGTCAATTATATTATCGCGCGATACTCGTCTCGCGATAACGCAGCACGTTAACGCCGTTAACGGCCCAGCTCATATATATATATATATATATTAGGGCTGTCAGTTTATCGCGTTAATTAGATTAATTAATTACACAGCAAATTATCGCGTTATGAAAATTAACTCAAAATTAATTACAATTTTTTTTTTTTTTTTTTTTTTTTTTTTAATAATATTTTTTTTGTATCTCATTCATTCCATAAGAATGTAGAATACACATATACAGATTTTTTTTTAATATGGTCCATTTGCATGTTCTTGGTATCTGATTCTAGGGACATCTATGAATCTCAGGGAATGTATTCCCAGTGTCAGAAATACTGTGGGCTAGATCCACAAAGAATGGATTGCACAGTGCAAGTTGCACCCTTACTTACAATTCATTATGAATTGAAAATGGGGGACCCTGATGTAAACAAGACGAAAGTCTTTCTCTGATCTGCATCCCCTTAACAATTGTGTGTATTGAGCCGTACTGTATTGTACCCATTCTGCAATCTGTTAATAACATTTTCATTCAATCACTCAATCTGTGCTGTGATTGATTGAATGAAAATTTTATTTTGAGTAAATTGTAATGAACCAAATGAGAATATCAATATTTTTTTTGTTATCTTTGACTGTGAATAACACCATGCTCAAATTGACCAGACCTGAAAAATCTAAGCAAATTAATAGATGGAAGATGATTAAACAGAAGGTTTTGTAGATACAGTACTGAATTCTGCCATCCGGACACATGCAATTTGAAATATGATTATAGAATATAGAATATCAGGCATAAAATGGTTATGCGATTAAAATGCGATTAATTAGATTAATTAATTACAAATCCTGTAATTAATTAGATTAATTTTTTTAATCGCCTGACAGCACTAATATATATATATATATATATATATATATTTTTTTTAAGTGAAGATTGGTGAAAGTTAGGTTTGCACTTCAATCCCATTAGGGACATACATCTTGGTTTGACACTTTTTTTGTGTCAAATAAAAACAAAGGTTATTTGAATGATTTCCTTGGTGTTTCTAGTTTTCAAGAGAGAAAAAAAGCGATTAAAATCGTAAATCGGATTTAATTTTTTTTTTTATCTGGGATTATATTTTTAGGCCATATCGCCCAGCCCTACTAGGAGGCATTGCCAACTCTACTGACCTGGTAAGGAACGGATGAACTTGTAAACCTCTTCCACATTCCACTTGGTGGGGTCGTTAGGCAGGAAGTGCTGAGAGAGGATGGACAGATCTCTACCGCCGCAGCCCTCCTGGTCAGATGCCCTGCTTGGCTGCCGGTGGACCAGGGCTGGGGGTGGGGCCGGGGGCCCGGAGCTGACTGCTGACAGGGGCGAGGGGGGCTCCTCGTAGCTGGACATATCCGAACAGGGGCTAGACTCACCCTGGCTGGGCTGGGAGGGGTGAGGGGAGGACAGGGAGCCCCCCTGGTTCTGCTGAGGTGAGGGGGACAGCTTCTGAAATACAACATCCAAGACCGGTAGTTAGCCACAACGTTTGTGGGGTGTTAAATCTGTTGATGGGGACTGAAGGATGAAGGTCAGTGTGTGTCGTACCTGTTTCTTAGCCTCTACGTTGATACGGCGCTGTCTGTGCCAGCGATTGGTTGGTTTAATCCTCTCGGGACGAAAAAGACCAATGCGCTTGGTGCAGCCCACATTGTACCTGTTCCAAGCCAAAACAGGTCCATCGCTGTTAGGGATGCCTTTTCCACAGCATATCTTTGGGACACTTTTATAGTTGATACTGAACATGAAAGGTGCATCGTGCAGTTTTGGGGGAGGGGAGCTTGTTTACGTCTGCAGAGGCTGCAGTTAGTTTACAAAACATAATTTCCTTACTATACCTGCCATTCTTGGAATTATTCTATATACCGTATACCATGGCTTGGGTGGATATACTATTTTCTGAATGGCCAGCAGGTTTAATGCACATGTAATTAGGCAGAATTCATCCACTACCCAACCTGTAACCCATAGCTGGTTTGCTAGCCAGACAATAACCTTTTTTCCACATCAAATATGCGTGGTAGTTGTATCACTGTCAGACGACTCATAGCCTCAAGTACATGCATTGTTGCGAGTTGAATTGCAAGGACTGGATGTACATGGAGAGAAATCCTTGCACAAATATATGTAGCTTAGTCTATTAGTCTGTCTAAAGAGTGTTAATATACAATAGTATATTAGACTACCTCTGGTATAGTGTCTCTGGAGCAAGGTTTACAACAATGTTGCTGACCAGGTAGGATGTGCTACATCTCGTCCATGAATTGTTTTGTTAAGCACGTATAGTTATTCTGCAATTATGCATGCATGCAGTATTATTCATTCGCTTACACGTCATGGCCTCAAACAGCGCCAACTGCAGATCTTGCCATCACAAAGATGACAAGAGCATACATATGCAACCCTGTTAGGGTTAGTTGTTACTCAACGTTGTAAAATATTACATAAATGCTTTTGTTCTTTTTATGAATGATTATATTTGAGGAGCCTAATAATAGAGACTTTCATTAATAATTTTCATATTTGTGCCTGTTTTACAGGGAACATATAAACGTTTCATACTCCTTGCTATTTTACAGAGGATGTCAGTGGATCCCGTCAGTAGCACTGATGATGAGAGCCAACGTTAGGCATCCTGTCATCGCAATTCAACTCACAATAATGAATGTAGCCTACTTGAGGCTATGACTAACAGTGATACCACACATAACTGATGAAAAACAACATATTGACTGGCAAGCAAGCCAGCCTTTTTGTCAAACACTGTTTTGTCAATATTTACTGTTTGTTAACCATAGGCAAAGTTATTGACAGAAAGGCTTGCTAGCATAAAGTTACTGGCATCAGTCAAGTGATGTTGGTTGTAAAGCAGTTGCAAGGTAGCGCAGAGGGACTATAATAAAAGTGAATCTTAAACAAAGCATAAATAATAAATTTTTGTATTTTAAAGTAGAAATTATGGCTTAGTTAACACATCCAGTGCCGTTCACGAGAATTCTCGTTTCTGTGCCCCAACGGTTCAGTGCCATAAACGAAGATTCTCGTTTCTGGGTCCTTCTTCCTTTAAATACCCGATTCATTCTCAGGGTGCTGTGTGTTGGCTGAAAAATGCATAGTGGGAATCCAAAGGTCCAGTACCGGCCGCATCCTACCAGGCGGCGGTATCGAGCTACATTTTTTTGTTTTTTGTTTTTGATCTACTTTTTCTCAGATTTTCTATTTTTCTCCCATCCCAATTTCGTATTGTCCAATTCTACCCTCCCCTGTCTCGAACGTTGTTAGGCCATGCCTCCCACAGGTCGGCTGCAATGTGGACCAAGCCTTGCATCACGTGTCCCCTCCGGTACAAGCAGGATTTCCGTTAGAATTTTTTGTCGTCTGAGTGTCCGGTAGATTGAAATCTACCGGACACTCGGACGACAAAAAAGAATTCAAATGGGATCAATTCCGGTCAGTTTATTGAGCTTAAAAACAATTGATAGGCCTATATAAAGAATGACACCCTCAAGGCATTTATAATATTTTAACTTAAAACTAGGCTACTTTTGCGTATATACAGTCATTAATATATTCCAAATAAAATAAGTCCCTCGAGACTTCGTGCTGCTGCCGACTTGAGGTGTCGGTGGGCAGTCTGCCCAACATTAATAAACAGCAGTCTGTTATAATCAAATTTTCAGAGCTAACGAATTCCGTTATATTGGACATTTGTATTAATTATATCAAGCGAAGAACTGAGAAATTTGGCAGAGAGAGACGGCAACATTATCGTGGGTTTGCGTGATGTATATCTCCACCTCCCAACGACTTGGTGCTGGTCATAATGTCCGGTGAAAATAATTCCCTCTAAGCACAATTTGATTATTTGAATTGTATTAAAATAGGCTAAAATTAAATAGCCTATGCGATGAACGAAACAATCATTACATTTGTTTCATCGTTGCTTCACCAAGCAGGTCTGTCTAATAATGCCAACGATGTGTCAGCGCGAGCTTGCTGCTAGATTTACGAGAAGCATGGAGCTGCAGACCCACAGAACAGCAGTGTTTTCAGGTCCGGTCGGGGGACCGCTCAGCAGCGCCCCCCACCCAACAGCTGAATTGCCAATGGCTGAATTGGAGTACTGCACTGTGCCGGAAAAGCTGGTGGGTTCTGTGGGTCTGCAGCTCCATGCTTCTCGTAAATCTAGCAGCAAGCTCGCGCTGACACATCGTTGTCATAGACAGACCTGCTTGGTGAAGCAACGATGAAACAAATGTAATAATTGTTTCGTTCATCGCATAGGCTATTTAATTTTAGCCTATTTTAATACAATTCAAATAATCAAATTGTGCTTAGAGGGATTTATTTTCACCGGACATTATGACCGGAGAGATTAAATATGTCGGACTTCAACAGATTTTGCCGGTCAAAAACCGGTAATTACCGGACAACGGAAACCCTGGGTACAAGAGGAGGCAGCTGTCGCATCTTTTCACCTGAACAGCGCGATCTCTCAGCGGCGAGGGTCTGCGTGGGAGGGACACGCGGCCCTCGTTGCTTCCTGATTCTGCTGCGCAGGCGCACCAACCGACCTGTAGGAGTCGCTGTCCACAGCGTCCGATCCCCACCCATCAGCTTCCCACCCCCTAATACTGCCAATTGTATTACTATGAACGACCAGCCAAACTGGTAGCAATGCCGAGAGCTGGGCTCGAACCCAGCATCTCCTGCATTAGTGGCGAGCGCCTTGCCCACTGCGCCACTTAGCCGCCCCCTATCGAGCTACATTTCTAACATTATATCCTCAGCTGTGGAATGACTCCAGGGCCCTCATTTATCAATGGTGCGTACGCACAGATATGTGCGTAAACCGTGCATACGATCATTTCTAAGCAAAGTGTGGGACTGGTTCATAGCGTTATTATAGGAATACTTCTCGCGGTGTGCGCTCAGATGTTTTCAGAGATATAGGGCAGTCTATTTGCAGAGAGAGAACATAATAATATTAAGTAGAGTCCACTACCCGAGACACATTCTCCTTGATTTGTACCGCAATTTGGGACCCAAATTGGAGCGTGGAGCAAAACGCAGTGTTGGATGTCGTAATTTCCCCAATCCCGAACTACATACAAAAACCATATATCAATAACAGGAGGCCAAGAGAGGATTTTACGCCAGGTTACCCAACATCATCGGAGCAATAGACTGTACCCATGTAGCTTTCAAAGCTCCATCAATAAACAAATCCAGTTATGTGAACGGGATTCCACTCGTTCAATGTACAAATAATCTGCGATGCGCATTTTGGCTGATAATGTCGTTGCCGGTGGCTGGGAGGAACACGACTCATTCAGGCCTAATTGTAATTAATTCAATTGTAATGTTATTACTGGGGTATCTGTAATTAAAACATCACTTAAATGCAGATCAGGGTTATCCACTGAAGCCATAATGACTGACCAAAACCACGGCTCACGAGCGCACAATAGGCATTGTAGAGCGCAGAGTTGGCCTGCTGAAATTGATTTCATTTCAGTCATTACAGTGCTTAATGTCGGGTCAGCTTGTCATTTATTTCTGTCAATGTACTGGTTCTGTAGCAGGACTGGGTCAACATCCTTGGCACCGAAGATAGTCTACACACTCCCTCCTCCTCGGCGGAGTTGTCTGTGAAATTGACAACTTCATTGGATTTATTTATTCTCTAAAAATATCTATAATCATACGATTAAATATTGTTTAAAATAAAACGCTAAATACTATTATTCTGTGTGTCATGTTTCCAAATAAGATTGTTCACAACGGGAAATGCTGTATACGTTCAATTAGTTGGTTACACCTCCGTGATCAATCGTGCTCTCAGTGAAGTTTCTCATAGTTCGCTCGGCTTAGTCCATTATTTCACATCCCATGGGGGTGTTTCATTACCATATATGGATAATCATGCACAAGCATAGACGGTAAGAACAATGGTATTTATCAACATGAAGTGTGCGTATGACCTGTGCACGGACGGTTGATAAATCCCGATTTTTCTGTGCGTAGAGACATTCAAAATTCCTTGCGTAGGAACAAAAATAGAACACTTTCTACACATTATTGATAAATGAGGGCTCTGGTCTCAGATTTCATTTCTTGTTCTCTGCGAAGCACACAGTTCAGCCGGTTACATCGAAGCCCGTCAATTATGCTTGATCCGTATGTTATGGTCGTTTATAACGTCGATCAAATGGGGATTGGATCTACCAGATGGCGATCAAGAAATTGGAATATTCTTTTTGGAGCAATTTGGCGTCAATTCTAGCCTGATCCTGCAGAGCCTTCTTAGCGATCGGGCTGGCAACCGTGTCTAGTGTTCAATGCGAATACCGTTACTGACGCTCGAATAATCAGAAACGACCCCCCCCCCTTTCATGCGTTCATGATGGAACATAATGATAATACCGATAATGTGGACTTGAATCCGGAACAATAGCGGGTTCAGGCGAGGAACGATAGAGTCCACAATCAGGGTATCTGCAGGTTTAGCCCAGTCAGATTTAATGCTTTTTAAGACTTTTTAATGCCACTCAGAATTAAATTTAATACCAATTTCACAATAACAAAATGACAAAAATCATGCAACGACACCAATTAGTTTAAGTTTAGAGACACATTGGTCCAAAGATGTTTATTAAAACATAACTTGGAAACTTAAAAATCTTGAACTTAAAGGAGTAACTGGATTGGATGAATTTCAACAAAGGGGTGACCAAACATAAATAGCAAATATAGCTATACAAAATATACCAGGGGCCAAGCAGCAAGTGCAACAGCCACTGTCAGAACACATAACTATTACCACCCTCCCCAGGGTATCAAAAAAGTCAACCAACAAACAAGATTCTTGTGCCAGATCTCCTCTCTGGTAAACAAGAATACCCTGAAGACTCTAACAGGAGCACTCATTCAAGGGTACTACGATTATGCTTGCACCTCATGGTACCAAAGCACCTCAAAGGCCCTAAAAACAAGATTACAAACATCACAAAACAAACTGGTCAGACTACTGCTTAACCTCACTCCTAAAACCCACTTTACCCCTGCCCACATTCAAAACCGCTCTTAAAGAGCACCTACGGGAGGCTGCAATTAGAAACTGGGCACCGTAAATGTCCAAACCCCCCCCCTCCTAATGTACAGTCTCCTCCCCATCATATGTATATATTTTCTGTTAGGATCTCTGGGTAACAGTACTGTATATTTGCATATCGTATATGTCACAATTGTAACACTACAGTACTATATACCTGTATGTCCCTATGCCATAAATGTCATGATGTCATGTATGTTGTGTATGTCATAAATGTCATGTCACTATGAATTGAAAATGGGGGATCCTGATGTAAACAAGACACATGTCTTTCTCTGGTCTGCATCCCCTTAACAATTGTGTGTATTGAGCCGTACTGTATTGTACCCATTCTGCAATCTGTTAAATAAAGTTTTCATTCATTCATCCAGTTGTTTTGTTTTTTGTGGTTTGGTTGAATGAATGAATACTTTGTTTAACAGATTGCAGAATGGGTACAATACAGTACGGCTCAATACACACAATTGTTAAGGGGATGCAGACCAGAGAAAGACGTTTGTCTTGTTTACATCAGGGTCCCCCATTTTCAATTCATAGTGACATTTATGACACTCAACATACATGACATTTATGGCATAGGGACATACAGGTATATAGTACTGTACTGTTACATTTGTGACATATACGATATGCAAATATACAGTACTGTTACCCATAGATCCTAACATACATGGGAGGATACTGTATGTCATTAGGAGGGGGTGGGTGGGAGGAAAAAATACATAGTGGGTGAAGCTCTCATCGAACATAAACACAAGCGTGTCCTTGTTTACATCCGTGAATAGATTATTTTCAACTTAAGACCTCAGCTTCAAGCTTTGGCGTGGAGCCGAATGTTATCCGGACTTCTGTTGGTGCAAATGTTATAGTCCTACCTGATGGCGCAGCTGGTGTGGAGGCAGGCGGGGCCGAAAATAAATGCGAAACAGTAGTTTGCAGGCGGGTTTTTGCAGAGGTAACATGCTTAACAGCATGTGCGACGCGACTGCTCTTTTTTTGTTGTTGCAGCAAGCCTCGTAATGGTCTTTGACTGGGACCAACTATCGCGCAAACAGTGGATTGTCGAGCCAGTTCTCGTTAAATTGGCACTTTCCCATATTAACGAGTGCAAATGCTAAACTAAACGTAACGCTAGCGTTATCGCTTCGCCTTGCTAACGTTAGCTAGACTCCGTTGCTGAAATGGTTCCCCGGCCAACACAAGGAGTTTTGTTGGTTCCGCCCCATTCCGGTCTGCGTGATTCTACAACACGGTCAATGAAAAGTCAAACGTTTATCTCCCGTTAACCGTTTTCCCCCAGATTTCATAATAAAACATAAGATGACATGGCATTTTTAAGACCTCTGAAAATGGATTTAAGACATTTTAAGACAAACTAAGGCCTTAATTATTGATAAACAAATTTAAGACCTTTTAAGACTTTTTAAGGATCCGCGGACACCCTGACAATGTAATCGACGTGTAGGGCTATTACTCAGCATTTCATGGATTACGATAGACCGCCCTAAAACCATACTTATATTCACCACGGTATAACACGGGAACGTATGGATGGATTTTTTTTCTTTTTTGCATCTTGACCGGAAGAAACCCAGTGTCAAATGACTATAGTACTGTATCCATAGCTATAATATAGAATATGGTTATAGCTCTACAAACAAGGTGACCGTTTACATGGGGTTAATAGGTGGCATGAGGGGTTAACAATGAGTAAGAGGCGTGGCACTGGATGTGTTAATAATAAATGGCACATCTTTTTTGTCTTTGGCAAGTGGCCATGGTATAAGCGGAATCAACAAGCAGGTGTGGGTTAAACAGTTTTAAGGCACTTCGCGGAGGCAAGGTTCTTCACCTCCACACCGTGCCTTAAAACCGCTTGACACAGCTACTTGTTGATGGTCTCTTACTTACGTTATCATAAATCAAAACAAAATAAGTTTATATACAAATTATTATTTTTTATCCTGCATTGTGCACTTTAAATAAATACAAGCTTAACAGGTGACTTACCTCTTGGCGCACACGACGGAGCAGAACCTCTTGGAACCTTTGAAATTGTACGCCAGGTCAACACAACCACAGTATTCACACGTCAGCTTGGGTACTTCGTCTTGGTCTTTTTCTGTGGGAAGATCGTAACTCCCATCAGCCGACATCAATGGGTAACACATTGTAACAACCTATGAGCAACCAGGAAACATGGTCACAGTAGGCCATTTCTGACTACTTTGGGTGTCCAGGGTCATCTTTCACTTTGTGTCAGAGAAGCAATCTTGAAGATATAAATAACTCTTTAATTGGCAGATCTTGCCATTCCATTAAATGTGGAAAAAACACAATGGCCTTCTCAGGTGCATAAGTGATGATTTACCATGCTGGGTCATACATGTTTGTAGATTTCACCAATTCTGGATAGTCTTTTTGTTTAATTATTATTTAACATACCATATAATTTATTTAATATTGTTATGCATTACATTATTGAGTCACTGCTATGAAGTCATTGTCTTAGATTAATTTAATCCCCACATTTAAGATCCTACTCATTCCAGGTTGCCATGTGGTGGTGACCTCAGGCTGAGTCAGGGGTGTTGTCTGGGTTAGGGGTAGGATTGTTCCCATGCTGTCCTAGCTGGTTCATGTCCTCGGGCTCTGAGTCAGGGGTGTTGCTAGCTCCATAGGGTCTGAAAGTGGTGCATAAAAAAAAATTAAAAAAAAAGCTTGTGGCAATAAAGTCAATCTGACATAGTGATATGTTGGTGTGTTGTCTTTCATGCCGGGGGGAATTCCTGACGCTGTAATCAAATTAAAGTGTGGAAGAAATACAATGTTGTGCCCCTCTCTGTACTAACAACAGCAGCAGCAATGCACAGCTCACACTAGGGCTTGACGATTCTTGCTCAAATGTGAATCACGATTTTTCTCTCTAAGAATTGAGATCACGATTCTCTCGCACAATTCTTATTTTTTTCAATAAAATCATTTATTGCACTCCTACTTAAACAGACAACATAACATATCAAAGTGCTTGACTTAAACATAACATAAGAAAGTGCTTGACTTAAACTTAAGTCTCTTGTAACATACAAAATAACTCAAGTCAGAATCGTCATCATTTAAAAAAGTTAAGTAAAAAGTAAAAAAAATAAGAAACACTAATTTCTTTTTTTAATTTATTTTAAATAGTCATAATTTAGAAATGAGATTGCATAGGTCTATGAATCGAGATTGCGATTTTATTTCGATTAATCGCCCAGTCCTAGCTCACACATGAAGGCTATTCTAATAAATAAAAACATTGCACGATTGCACGCCTGTTGCCTTGGTAACACAGATAAATGAAGAAATGGTATTTTTCCTATACTTGAATGTAATCACAGCTAAATTAATTTATTGTGGCATGAAATAAAAGACACCATCAGATCACCACGGCAAGTCAAATTGACGACCATTTTCGCTATGGTTAAGCTATTTGTTTATTTCCTTCCTTCAGACTCAATGGAGAGTTTCAGTTTCAGTTTATTTATTTAAAAAGGACAGTAGACATTAATCAACATTACTGTAAATGTGCCAGTTTGTAGCCAGCTGGCTAATTCGCAACTGTAGTCCTTTTGGCAAGATGTTATAAAAACCATACACCTAAAACAGAAGTTGGTTTGCATATGTTCCATGGGTCAGACGTGCTAACCTGACTGCCTGGTTCATGTCCTCAGGCTCTGAATCTGTGGTGTTGGATCTCTGTCCTACTTGACTGGTTCATGTCCTCAGGCTCTGAGTTAGTGATGTTGGATCTCTGTCCTACCTGACTGGTTCATGTCCTCAGGCTCTGAGTTAGTGATGTTGGATCTCTGTCCTACCTGACTGGTTCATGTCCTCAGGCTCTGAGTCTGTGATGTTGGATCTCTGTCCTACCTGACTGGTTCATGTCCTCAGGCTCTGAGTTAGTGGTGTTGGATCTCTGTCCTACCTGACTGGTTCATGTCCTCAGGCTCTGAGTCTGTGGTGTTGGATCTCTGTCCTACCTGCCTGGTTCATGTCCTCAGGCTCTGAGTTAGTGATGTTGGATCTCTGTCCTACCTGACTGGTTCATGTCCTCAGGCTCTGAATCTGTGGTGTTGTCTCGGTTGCTGACTGGGGTCTTATCAGGGTCAGAGGAGAGCTGCTGATCCAACTTCTCTGGGCCGTCGATCAGAATGGGCAGGCGCTCCACCTGGTGTATGGAACATGTGTTGTTGTGCATGAGGAGCGATGTTCTGTTTTTCCTCTCACTGACAATCCATTAGTGTTCTCATACAATATACATGTGTAGTATTAGACAGTAGTGTAGGTAGTAGACATTTGCAACAGATGTCCAGTAGGAGGCAGTGAGTCCAAAGACAAAAAGAAAAGAAAAAGCATACACACCTACCAGTATGGTACTCTATTATCCAACTACCACCTGAAGTATGGCACACCTACCAGTATGGTACTCTATTATCCAACTACCACCTGAAGTATGGCATACACAACACACCTACCAGTATGGTACTCTATGATCCAACTACCGCCTGAAGTATGGCATACACACCTACCAGTATGGTACTCTATGATCCAACTACCACCTGAAGTATGGCATACACACCTACCAGTACCAGTATGGTACTCTATGATCCAACTACCACCTGAAGTATGGCATACACACCTACCAGTATGGTACTCTATGATCCAACTATCACCTGAAGTATGGCATACACACCTACCAGTATGGTACTCTATGATCCAACTACCACCTGAAGTATGGCATACACACCTACCAGTATGGTACTCTATGATCCAACTACCACCTGAAGTATGGCATACACACCTACCAATACGGTACTCTATGATCCAACTACCACCTGAAGTATGGCATACACACCTACCAATACGGTACTCTATGATCCAACTACCGCCTGACCTTAACCATACAGGGACAGCATGCACCTGTTCTTTTCATACCTTACCAAACACTCCACCTCCCTGACATCAGTTTGCTTTTCTAGGGTGGAATGTCAGAAATGGTCTTAGTCAAATAATAGCAGCTCTGCTGTTGGGAGCCATGCCTGCTTGTGTTTGTTTGCCTGCCAGGACACGTCCCTAAGGACTAGGCACACTGGGGAGAGTGGCATGTACCGGTACTGGTTGTTTACTACATGCCACAGCTGGGGACAAGTGTCGAGGGAGAGAGGGGGCACTTACACAGATAGGGAACGGCTCGGCTCCCTCCTGGATGACAAAGCCTTCAATGATATGTGTGAGGACCTGGGGCTTGACGATGGCCTGGGGCGGCTTGGTCTCGCCGTTGTGAGGCGCGCTGGCCGTCACAGTGGGCGCCTCACTCTCATGTCCTGAGGTCATGGCTGGAGGGGGTGTCCCAGGTGCAGCAGTGCCTCCTCCTGAAATAAATACACCACATCCTCGTGAATAGCTGCAAGTGGCTCCAATGTGCATGCATTCATTCTGAAGGGAAAACAAAGATATTCCTACCGAAATTATGCTGACGTCAGTCATTACTGGCACTAAGTTACCCCCCACAACAACATACGCGAATATCGAGTTAGCCAGTTGCCCTGAATCTGTCAAATGTGTCAATAGCACAGCACAGGCTATTACAAAATAAGTTAGTCCACCTGCCTGACACGTTTACAGTGGGTAGGCAATGTGTATCGCGCACATTGTTTGATTGTTTCGAGTCCTCAAAATAGCACTGCATCTGTTAGTGTTGCCCCATAACAAGTTATACCATGGGCGGCAAACAAAAACATAACACGCTAGGCATGTGTCAAACGAGAGATGCCTGTTGTTAGTAGCAGGCAGCACAGCCGTCAACGTTGTAAGTATACATTACACGAGCAAGTTGCAAACACACGTTGATCCGTTAAGCATCACCCGTACAATTACAACAGGACCTTCTCTTCGCTCGTTTCCCTTTGAAAGCCCCACAAAGTGAAAGTTAAACAAAACGAGCTGGTGCGCCTTGACGTTCTACAACATTAATGTTGAGCGAGGAAAAGTTGTCTCACCGTTCAAACTTCGTTTGTTTTCGGCGATCATAAAAACATACGCCGTTTACTTGCGCTTGTTACTGTATCCGATACGTACACACATAACACAGTAGAGTACAATAGTAGCGCGCACGGTGCAAATGGAGCAGCGCCGTTGAGCTCCGCTGCTCCGTCAAGTTGCTCGTGTAGAGCGCGTTGCTCTGTGAAGAAAGGAGAGAGAGGGTCACAGAGGCTTCCATGAAGCACCGCCTCCTCCCTCTCCTCCCACGTAAAAGTACGAGTGTAGTGTCATTATTATCAGTCTCCTTTTTCTGCACACGTTTAAAATCGACAAATGAAAGGAAATATTGTGGTCAGAAAAGTGTGCAGGCAGAGACAAGAAATCCCAAGGGCTTCTACGAGGGCTTTCACTATATGAATTGAAAATGGGGGACCCTGATGTAAACAAGACGAAAGTCTTTCTCTGGTCTGCATCCCCTTAACAATTGTGTGTATTGAGCTGTACTGTATTTGTACCCATTTTGCAATCTGTTAAATAAAGTTTTCATTAATTCATTCAGGTCTCTCTCTTACCTATAATAATTAATATGCTAATTACAAGAATAGTGTAATCAATTGCATCAAGGCACACTAAACGAGAAACACAATAAATATAAAACATAAGAAAAAAACAATAATGATGAAATAGATAGCGATAGTAAATATTAATGGCAATAAAACAGAGCATAAAAAGAAGGGTGTAAATTAAGTAATCATCACTCCTCTATCTAGGTTACTGCTATTTGAACACCGCTATTTGTTTTATCTTGGCTAGGGTCGCCTGTAAATAATGTATTTTCTAGTAACTGCATACAACAGAATTACATGCAGATCCACTGCATAAGCAGACTGTCGAAAATACAACACAGACAGACCAATACAATGGAACAAGTAATGAAAGGACAGATGAATATAAAACTTTAATGTCAACAAGTGCGATAGTAGTTAAAAGTTGAAGTGTTTTGTAGCAGAGATTCATGAAATATTGGTGTGCGAGAGTGGGTCCATTCTGCCATTTTTGGAGAATGTTCCACCGGCACTCAGCATGCTGTGAATGTGCTGCAAATCTGGTCCATGCAGAGAGCCATGGGACCCAGAGGCCTGCCTCTCTATTTATAGACTTCAAAGACGACTCTTGTCGGTATATTTTGAACCTCAGCGGCGAGCGGCACACCTCCACCACCGATTCAAGCCCAATTCAATGGCCATAAACAGCGGTCTGTCCACTTCACACGTTTCATTTTTACAAGGAATACACTATTAGTGATAAAATAAGTCATCCGTCAAACAGCTTGAGAGAGAGAAGAGGCCCATTAAAACATCGTCTTCTCTTAACAACTTTCATAAAAATGCACCGTATCCATCTGTGCTCAGCGAGAAGCACACAGCCACCGGGTAAGCATGTTAACCTCCCTTATCTCACAAACACTCCCTCTGCAGAGGTCATGTATTGGAACATTTCTTATCCAAACCAAATCAGAATACTACAAAACCATAATAAAGAGCAAAAAAGAAATGGCAATAAAACAAACAAACAAAAAATTATATATTGTGCATAATTTCCCTTTTTAACTAAACGTAAACGCATCTGCAAATGAGACTGTACAGCATCCAGATGATTTCCATTTTCATTCAGAGCATAATGCACACCCAGTGGAACTGACATATCTCAAGCCGCGCCCTCTTTTCTTGATCCTCGTAAGCAACAGTTGGGATTGGAGGATCAAGAAAAGAGGGTGGGGTTTGAGATACATTTCAGCCGCGTTCCTGACACTTCGTTCTCCTAAGCCTCAGATACACATGGCTCCTACTGAAAACCACAACACACATACACAAGACACCAGAGGGGAGAGTCAATGACAGTGTTTTTGTCCGCTACATTCATTCAGCCATGGTGGGCCGCCGCAGCAAGAACATTACCACCACATCAAGATAAAACGGACAATTAATAAGACATTATAATCTTCGTTAAAATCTTCCTCAAAATGCACAACCAGTCATAGGCCCAGTGTTTAGAAGTAGGGCTTTAATCATATTAAAGTATACACATATGATCAGTTTAGGTGTTACAGCCTGTACTAGGACCAACATTTAGATGAACAGGGTAGGAGTGGGAGTCACTAGTCAAATTTCTTGAGAATAAACAATAGACTAAACAATTAAATTATAAAACGACTTAACAATTTCTGTTTCAATCCCATTCGGTACATTGTGATTATTATTTTAAATCTTTTTCTAATTTGTTCCCATCCCCCAATTTAGTCACTATGCATGTGTGATGTGAGATCAGTTCTCCTGTATGGTTCAGAAACGTGGGCAATGACAAAAAGGGTGATGGTGGTGGAGCTGCGATTGGAAGATGTTGAGGTATGTGGCAGGAGTCAGATGGCAGTACGGGAGGACCAGTGCAGAGGTGGATGAGATCTGTGGTGTCAGGGAAATTGATTTCAAGGTGAGATATGGACATCTCAGGTGGTTTGGACATGTGAGAAGATCAGAGGAGGGGGGGATGTTGAGAGGGGTGATTGTGGATGGGCGGAGGCCGAGAGGGAGGCCGAAGCAGACGTGGAGGGGATGTGTGGAAAATGATATGAGGGATCTGGAGATACATGAAGACATGGCACAAAACCATGCCCAGTGGCGTGGAGTCATCGCCCCGTCCAACCTCACTGTAGTGGGGAAAAAAGGACGTAAAACGAAGATGATGCCAATTCCCTTCCTGGTCATTGCGTTGCCCTACTGTTGGTCTGGGGAGGGTGTAGACTACCACATGCCTCTTCCGATACATGTGGAGTCACCAGCCGCTTCTTTTCACCTGACAGCTAGGAGTTTCACTGGGAGAGCGTAACGTGTCTGGAGGTTTGCGCTACAGTATCTCCCCCAGATCCACTTCATGCTAAACAGCAGCCCTGACCGACCAGTAGGAGTCACTGTTGCAACAATCAGGATGTAACCCTCCAGCTCCAGGGCTCCATTCTGTAGCTTTTAACTGGGGATAGCAGAGGATTTCACGGAATTGAGATATTAACACGGAATTCTGAATTATCGCGGAATGGCGTGGAATTTGCTTAAATTATACATAAAACGGTTTTCATATAAATCAATCTTCACTACGACTCTAAAACGGTGATGCTGCACGGTCTACGGAGACGCAGAAATGACAGCTACCAAATCCATTCCGGGATAACGGAACGCAGTGTGTGCTCCGTAATAGTCAGATTCCGCGCGTATATTTGATTTTGTTTAGTTGCTCATAGTGTTGATTATGAGATTGATGTTACATATTTATTTCCTTCCTTCACCTTTAACACTATGGGTGCCAGCCAGAAATCCGGAAAATGACTGTGGATTGCCAGCGCTATTTGTCTATGGAGAAATTCCCCTTCTTTGCAGGGCTATAACTTTTTAAATTCTATTGCTACATTGCCATTATTAGGGCCCATTCAAAGTCCTATATGTATTGTTCATTGTGTAGCAACGTTAAACTTTTTCATTCACATATTCATAGTAAAGTATGGTCTAATGTATAAGTATGTTTTCATCTCTTTCTGCAGCTTTCTTCAGAACGTGATATATAGCCCCAAATGCATTATATTGATGATGAAATACAGTTTGATGGCAATCGGGGCGATATAAAAAATTTCAATTGGACGTACTTCTAGAATGATCTACGTATGATCTGATGATGACCGGATGGGCGGGGGATCGTTTATAATTCCGTGGGCAGCGTTATATCATTCATCTAGTGTGGGTGATATGTTCATCATAACAGTTTATATGGAATACGATAAAAAATAACGCTGAATCTTACCGTATCCTCCTCGCGCCGTTGGGCGATGAGCGTGGAACAGTCATTTATCTATTATGGTATGTAGAAATATCGGGTCCATTTCCAGCTTGTATAATAGTATATATGTCCAAATCATGTTGTTTATCGAGTTATTGGCAATCGATCGCTATGTATTGTGTCGAGATCGAGTCCCGGGAGCCAAACAGAGTGCCCCGAAGTAATATGGCCGACCAGCACAACCTCCATAGCACTTCCTGTTTGGCGATTGCGCCGATCGGCCACCAGATGGCGCTCCTGAACCGCCAGAGAGCTCAGTGGGTCCTCCTGGTGGATCTCAGGCCAGCGGAGGGGAAATATGAATCCGATCGCAGATTTTTGAAATATTGATATAAGGACGCTGTACAGCGTCCTCCGGCAACTTGAGCATGGCCGGGAATGACGCTGTAAAGCGTTTCCCGGCAGTCAAAGTGTTAACCTCATCACGACCTGTCAGAAAGCATAATAGGATGTGGGTGTGGCCAGACGAGGGTGGAAGAAATACAGAGAAGCCATGTTTGGAGCACATGGCATGGTTTTTGACTAGGAAACTCAGTGAGGTTTTAGAGGCCTAGTAAGTGAAGGAACCAAAGCCTTTACATTTAAGTTGATTGTTTAGAGATAGATAGTGTAAGCAGTTCAGGAAAGGAAGGACTTTGTAGTCATCCATTAGATGCATCTTTTTTCCCCGGCTGTTTCGTGTTTAATCGAAAGACGATTTATGTTTTTGGATATAGTGTTGAAGCATGGAGTGGAGAACATCCGCAGCTCCTTCTCCCAACCCCCACCCATTCCAAATGCTGAATTGAGAACCTCATCCTTCACTCTGTCATCTTTCTCTCCCATTACAGAAGCCGAGACCCTGACACTGGTAACGTCGAACCGTCCGACTACATGCCAGCTGGACCAGCTACCCTCCCCACTCCTCCAGACCATAGCACCAGCCAGTTAGTAGGTATCAACGTGAGCTCCCGGGACGGTAGCTAGTTAGTTAGCACCATCCAGGTATCAACGTGAGCTCCCGGGACGGTAGCTAGTTAGTTAGCACCATCCAGGTATCAACGTGAGCTCCCGGGACGGTAGCTAGTTAGTTAGCACCATCCAGGTATCAACGTGAGCTCCCGGGACGGTAGCTAGTTAGTTAGCACCATCCAGGTATCAACGTGAGCTCCCGGGACGGTAGCTAGTTAGTTAGCACCATCCAGGTATCAACGTGAGCTCCCGGGATGGTAGCTAGTTAGTTAGCACCATCCAGGTATCAATGTGAGCTCCCGGGATGGTAGCTAGTTAGTTAGCACCATCCAGGTATCAACGTGAGCTCCCGGGACGGTAGCCAGTTACCCCGCACCATCCAGGTACTACTATAATGTTAGCTCCCAGTCCCAGAACGGTAGCCAGTTACCCCGCACCATCCAGGTACTACTATAACGTTAGCTCCCAGTCCCAGAACAATATCCACGTAACCCTCTGCTGGCGCATGCTGTGCAGTGCACTACAATCAACTCAGTGTCAGTGTAATAGCAGTCTGTGACGTCACGGTATTGAGAATCATACCGGCAGGATCTCGAAATACCCTGGTATACCGTAATACCGTCATACCGCCCAAGCCTACCGGACATCCTCCCATTCCTAACTGCAACCATCAACTCCTCACTCAACTCGGGGGTGGTCCCCACCTCCCTAAAACAAGCCAGAGTCACGCCGATCATAAAAAAAAAGAAACCTGAACCCCACCGTCATAGGCAACTACCGTCCTGTCTCTCTTCTCTCCTTCCTTTCTAAAACACTTGAACATGCTGTATCCAACCAACTTACTGCTTATCTCTTACAGAACGACCTCCTAGACCAGGGGTTGGCAACCTGCGGCCGCATGCGGCTCTTTAGCCAATCAGCTGCGGCTCCCTGGCCCAAAAAAAAATAAAAAAATAAAAAATAATTTTTTTTTTACTTTTTTTTTTGAGATCGATGTCATACTGTGACACTGAAATTAAAAAATATTTCATCAACTAAGATATTTAGTCAACAAAAGGCTTACCTGTATGCCTGATATGTGGTGCGAAATTTGCGAACAATGAAAAATTTACTTTTTATTTTATAGATTTTCCACAAATAAGGGAAGGACTCTAATAGAGCTGCATAGTTCAGGGTTTTATTTCAAAGTAGGTCTACAGATGCCAGTGTTTTTTCTCCTTTTCTGTGTTTTATTTCAAAGTAGGTCTACACATGGTATTCTTTTTTCAAAGTGGACTACTTTCTATTTTATAAATGTTCCACAAATAAGGGAAGGACTCAAATATACCTGAATAGTTCAGGGTTTTATTTCAAAGTCGGTCTACAGACACCAGTGTTTTGTCTCCTCTTCTGTGTTTTATTAAAAAATAGGTCTACACAGCCAGTATTTTTTCTCCTCTTTATAAGAGTTTGAGGTTTTCCTTTGGTAAAAACAGGTAAAAACAGCAATTAAAAAGTCAAATTTTTTCTTTTTGTTGCTTTATAATCCCATTAATGCAACAAACTGTGTGCTATAAGTATAAAGTATAATAAATCGCAAATTACTTTGGGTATGCAATTGTCAGGCGTTTTATGCTAAATGTGGGGTATGCTTGGGGATATATAAAACGTTATACACTGTGTTATCTTCATTTTAAGGGTAAATAGGTTGTGCGGCTCCCTGAGCATTTTATTTTGTGGGACGGGGGAAAAGTGGCTCTTTTGATAGTAAAGGTTGCTGACCCCTGTCCTAGACCCTAATCAGTCTGGCTTCCGGACTGGCCACTCCACAGAAACGGCCCTCATTGCGGTCACAGAGGCACTTCACTTAGCAAAAGCGAAAGGCCTCTCCTCTGTCCTGATTCTCCTAGATCTATCTGCAGCCTTCGACACAGTCAACCATCAGATCCTCCTCGCGGCCCTCGCAGGAATGGGAGTGGCTGGCTCTGCGCTAACATGGCTGACATCATACCTCAATGACCGCTCCTACCAAGTGTCATGGAGAGGCACCCTGTCGGCCACCCGCCCCCTGCGGACGGATGTCCCCCAGGGCTCGGTTCTAGGACCCCTTCTCTTCTCCCTCTACACTAAATCACTGGGTAACATTATCACGTCTCATGGCTTCTCCTATCATTGTTATGCCGACGATACTCAACTCTTCCTCTCCTTCCCTCCCTCCCTCAGATATCCACGTCTCTGAGCGGATCTCGGCCTGTCTGTCCAACATCTCCGCCTGGATGACGACCAACCACCTCAAACTGAACCTAAGCTAAACAGAATTGCTCCACCTGCCGGCCAAATCCTCCCCCCTGACCGACCTTTCCATCACAGTCGAGAATGCAGCTGTGACCGCATCCCCGACCGCCAAGAACCTTGGTGTTGTCCTCGACGACCAGTTGAACTTCTCTGCTCACATCGCAGCGACAACCAGAACCTGCAGATTCCTCCTGAGCAACGTCAGAAGGATCCACCCCTTCCTGACAAAATAAGCCACCCAACTCCTCGTCCAATCAACAGTCATCTCCCGCCTCGACTACTGCAATGCACTGCTCGCTGGCCTCCCGACCGCGTGAATATTTTAGGCAACCAACTTGTGTTTAGCGTTTCTCTGATTGGCCAATACGCCCATGTGACCACGGCAGCGCGAGAGAGCTGCAGCGCGGAAATAGGCTGTCTATTGCCTCGCGCTGCAGCGCGGAAATAGGCTGTCTATTGCCATTCTCTAAGACAAACTCTAACCTTAACCAGCTCCTTAACAGCGCCTAAACTTAACCCTTCTAACCTTAAGCAACTCCGAAACAATGCCTAACCTTAACCAACTCCGAAACAATGCCTAAACTTAACCGGCGAAAGAATGCACGTTAAAAAATATTGCCATTCTCTAAGACAAACTCTAACCTTAACCAGCTCCTTAACAGCGCCTAAACTTAACCCTTCTAACCTTAAGCAACTCCGAAACAATGCCTAACCTTAACCAACTACGAAACAATGCTTAAAGTTATGCCTAAACTTAACGGCGAAAGAATGCGAATGCACGTTAAAAAAAAAAAAAAAATTGAAGGGAATCGAACTTGCCAGCAACGGGGCGTAGGATCCACAGCAATGCAGCGCTGCCAATTGAGCTAGTTCTGGATAGTAAAAAAGGGCGGATTACTGCTACATAATGCTGCCGCGACGGAGCTCCGCGGCAGAGCGGAGCGGCAGCACGTCGCCGCGGGGGCGTGGCTAGACGCAAGTTGGGCGTGGTTAGACACAAGTTGGTTGCCTTTAATATTTAGGCCTCCCGGCCACTGCCACTAAGCCTCTTCAACTCATTCAGACCGCAGCGGCCCGCCTGATCTCAAACCTACCGAAGTCGGCCCATGTCACCCCACTTCTTAGGGACCTGCACTGGCTCCCCATTGCTGCACGAATCCGCTTCAAGGCCCTCGACCTAGCATACCGTGCAGCAAAGGGAACCGCTCCCGCCTACCTCTGGTCAATAGTCTCTAACTACACACCCTCAAGACCCCTACGCTCTTCTGGCCGCCTTAGACCTACTCCTATCCAAGCTCCGGGAGGGTCATCAAAGAGAAGTCGCCTATTCTCAGTCCTTGCCCCACAATGGTGGAATGAACTACCCACCCCAGTTAGGATAGCCGAAACCCGTCCAATCTTTCGCCGTCGACTAAAGACACACTTCTTCAACCATTATCTGAATAAATATTAGAGGTGGGCATAGATTAATTTTTTTAATCTAGATTAATCTATCTGCAATCCTGGATTTAATCTAGATTAATCTAGATTAAAATGGCTAAAAAAAATAATCTGCCGAAGGCATTCAAAATATGTGTGTTATACCCAAATAATGACCAGAAGTAAGTCCTTACTTTTTCTTTCCTCCTTATGTTTCTCAGGCCAGGTGGCCCATTACACCATGAGCCCATCTCCCGTTTCCAAAATGCATTACAGACTGTTTGAAAAAGCTGTTTTGCTATGATAATTGGTAATGAAATATCAAAATAATGTTCACTAAGATGTACTTGTGTTTAATAAGTTGTTTTATTCAGAAGTTAACACAAATAAATAATATTAGCAGTACAGTATCTAGCACACTCTCAGGAGCAAAACAGAAAGAAGCATTTCAAACTTGAACTATGTGACATGGCTTGACTCAATCAGTCCAATCTCTATTTCTCCTTCTTCCACCAGTCACTCAGGCAGACCAGCTTGTTTTATGTAGCGGTGTCTACTTATAGTGCCTATAATATATTTCCCGTTGGGTGCCAGACAGGGCCAAACCCTGCCAATGCAAATCAACTGCTCCAGTAGAGTTGCTCAGTGGCCAATGGTGTCAACTGTGGTTGTACTGGGCAGCTCCCAGGTGTGAATGGAACTGTGTGAATGTGAAGCAGGGCGTTCCTGAAAAAGAGCATCTGTGCTCAGCGAACCTACCCTGGGTAAATAAAGGTAAAAAAATATATATGTAAATTTAGCTCTAAAACTTTTTTTTTTTTTTTTAAGATTTACTGCATCAATTATATTATCGCACGCAGCACGTTAACGCCGTTAACGGCCCAGCTCTAATAAATATATATATATATATATTTTTAAATCTAACCCTAACTAGCCTTACTGTCCTGGCGAAGACAAAGGCATACCTCTCCCAAAGTAACCTGGAGACGGTGATACATGCCTTTGTCACCACCCGCCTCGACTACTGCAATGCTCTGTACACGGGCATCGACAAGTCCCTCCTCCGCCGCCTACAACTGGTGCAGAACGCAGCCTCCTCACCAAAACAAGAACACACGAACACATCAGCCCAGTTTTGGCCTCGCTCCACTGGCTGCCTATTAGCTTCAGCTTTTAAATTAGCACTAAATGTTTTTAAATCATTAAATGGCACGGCTCCCTCCTATCTGTCCGAGCTCCTGCACCGCCACACCCCCCACCGATCCCTCAGATCAGCTGACCAGATGCTATTGGTGGTACCCAGAACCAGGCTCAAGACTAGGGGAGACAGAGCTTTCTCCACCGCAGCGCCTAGACTGTGGAACAGCCTCCCCCTCAGCGTACGGACTGCCCAGACCGTACAGGCTTTTAAATCACTCTTGAAAACCTACCTGTTCTCCTTGGCCTTCCCCCCTACTTAACCACCACTAGACCCCTGGCCCCTCTATCCTCTTTGTTTTACTGTGTCCTACCAGTTTTTATTACTTTCATTGCTTTATTATGTTTTTAATCCTATATCTTGCACCATATTGTTTTGTTTTTGTTGCTTTCATTGCTTTGCTATGTTTTTTTTTTTTTTTCTTTTAATCTTATACCTTGCCTCACACTAATTTGTTTTATCAACTTGCTTGTGAAGCACTTTGGTGTCAGCTGCCGCTGCCTGGAAATGTGCTATACAAATAAAACTGACTTGACTTGACTACTGTCATGCACTAACCCTAATAAACTAACCTACACTGTAGCACTCAACACTTTGATGAACATTGTTACTCAGCTGATAAGAGTTGTGCCCTTCCTGATGACTTGTCGTACAGAACTTGGATAAAAGCGTCAGCTAAATGACTAAATGTAAATAAGGGCTCTTTTAAAATGTTGGGGGTTTTGAAAAATATTTTGCTTTGAGGATTTATGTTGATTTAGCTCTATTACCTGGTTTCGTGATTATTAAAGGTATAATATTAATAATATTACTTTACAATATAAATTACATACAATACCAGGGAAAATAACTCAAAACCCAGAAAATTGGACTCAGAAAATCGATTACTGAATTTTGCCCATCGATGCAGAAATGTCAACGGCTAGAATCGCGATTACATGAATCAATGATATCTTCCACCCCATACAACAGGGATGACCGTGGAATAAATACCAAATAAAAGGACTCGTCATCTCCACTGGTAATCACAGAGGAAACACTGTAAAATGTTGTGTGAAGTGGTCATTACGTCATCAACAGGAAGGAAGTGAGGTGTTGAAATCTATAGCAGAGAACACCAAGTGTTGAGTCGTTACCTTGTGGCTGGACGGCTGGCGCTGCAGGGTCAACCTTGGGCTGCTCTACTGGCTTGCTGGGTGGAGGTGGAGTGGGTGGTTGTTGTTGTTGTTGCTGCTGCTGCTGCTGTTGTTGCTGCTGCTGCTGTTGCTGTTGCTGCTGCTGCTGCTGCTGCTGTTGCTGTTGCTGCTGCTGTTGCTGCTGCTGCTGCTGTTGCTGCTGCTGTTGCTGCTGCTGTTGCTGTTGCACTGCTGGAGTTAGACAGGTCTCTCTGACCACCAATGAGGTGGGCTTATCTTTACTGTCCTGGACCAATCGAGAGGCCTGAGCATGAACGGAGGGAATAGAAGAAGCAGAAGAACAGTCACGCTCATGAAAGACCTTCTTCATTTGTAAAGTTTTGCTATTTTTCCTCAATCTTTGGACACTGCAGAATTATCACTCATTGTTCTACACATTTTGACTACAGGGGAATAATTAAATACTTGGTGTAGTGATCTGACACTCAGGACTCTTGTATTAACATCACAAGGCCGATGGCAAGCCATCTGAAATCTGTGCAGAGGAGACTTTTACAACATCTAAAAACCCAGTGGATTGTGACTGGTCGTGTGTTTGGCGTGCAGGGATGTACTAAAAACAACAAACCACCCAGAAACCCTTTTGAATCAAAAACAAAACTAAAATTCTTGCGCAAATAAAATGTCACAAACTCCATTCAAATTATTATCTGTGTGTCGTTTGTGATGTCACCCTTCAGTTTTCCCCAATAACATCAGTTCACTGTTCACGGAGCTAATTCATTCCTATCGGTGATAATTGACCTATCACAAGCCACACCCTCTTTTCTTGATCCTCCAATCACAACTATTGCACGCGCTTGAGATAGGTCAATTCACTGCAACATTAAAGCCACAGCCTCCCCTGTAAATCTTCCAACTTCCCGCGCACAAATTCCATACCCTTTCCCCCAGAAATCACTTGCACCATACACAATTTCCAAAGAGAGCTACTGGGTTTCTGAGATTAGTGATGTACTGTACTATTCCCAAACTTCTGCCTGATTTTCTTTGACTTTTTTTATATTTTTCCACACTGTCAGACCTGCATAGGAACCCCATTAACAAAATAGTGATAAGATAAGATCAGGGGTTCTCCAACTGGTTCAGGCCAGGGAGAACTCTCTCTCATCAGGGGGACCCTGATGTAAACAAGACGAAAGTCTTTCTCTGGTCTGCATCCCCTTAACAATTGTATGTATTGAGCTGTACTGTACTGTACCCATTCTGCAATCTGTTAATAAACTTTTCAATCAATCAGGCTGGGGGACCATCATCTGAGAAGCTGGGTTGGGATCAATTCGCTCTCACTTCAAATCAATTAAAATAGGTTGTCAATAGGTTGGATAGTACAACCTTTTCATGACAAAACGTTTTTTTTCTTCTCAATATTTGTACGTAATTCCACCTCCAGAATTCACTGAATTGAACGTAAACTCATCCCAGGCCTGCAGACCCAGAGAAGATACACCTGGTAGTTTTAATACAGGACTGCATAACTATCCATGGGAGAGCGATAAATAATTATAACTGCCATACATCTCCTCATTGTGGTAACTTAAAGAGTAAATCAAGCAGCAGTGAAATGATGGTATTCTCTGGTGTTATTGTTCACCCCCTTAACACTTTCTGCGCCAATCACGTAATATTACAAGTTTGCTCGCCAGCGGTTGAGCGCCAAACACGTATTATTACGTTTTTTTATCCGTTGATCTTTTTCCTCTGATCCCCGTTCTAAATCATCATCCGGGTCATTCTAGCCGTCCCTGGGTCGTTTGTATACGTTGGAATTGCAATGCCGAATATCACCAGGTGGCACTGGCAGTATCGTCTGTGTCTGAACTGGAATTGCATTGGCGTGGATACAAGTCTTCCTTTTATTTTTTTTTGGTAGGAGCTCCTCCTGCTTGAACAGAGATTCACATTGATCGCCTCGAAATTCCGTTGCCTAAGCGTATTTTACCATAGAAACGTGTATAGACATATACACTGGTAATCGTGATGCGATCACTTAGAATTATTATTTTTGGAATACCTTCTGGCTAAAGGTAAGGTATATTCTATGTCTATTTTACCGAACCTGAAATGTGTTTGTCTAACTATCACAGTTCTGTGTTTTACCGGACGTAAAACATGCTCGGCAAACACGATCACAGTTTTGAGTTAAAACAACCCCCCCCCCCATTACCCTTGATGATTTTGTGAAGGTACATGTTATATACCTTTGATTTGGGAGTATTTGGGGGTTCAGGGAATCAACCAGAACGAGTCAGGCTTATTGCACATAACACGTTTTATCTCGCGATCTATGAAAAAAGACTGGATTATCTTGGAAATGCGTGATGTTTTTGCGTGTAATATACTACAAACTACAGTGTGTAGAAGCAAACTATTTTTTTCATGTTGCACTACAAGTAGTGTCTGTCAAATGAGCCACACCATTGTCTCCACAGCAATAATACAGAACACACACAGCTCTGCAAACATCGTGAAACACCGCGGAAACAACTATTTTAAGCTGGCCATCTAGCGGTAGAGATGGGGATTAAGCGTGGCGCTGAAAGTGTTAAGGACCCCTGGATCCCCGTCGGGGAGAACCACAGATTAATAACGTATGCTACTGTGAGAGAAGCATCATCTCCTCCTATGAGAACACGGCTAGTTGCGGGCGACTGTCCTCACCGTCGGCTGTATCTGGAGGTTGATGGCGGTGAGCTGGACGGGCTGGGCTTTGGCCTGGCAGAGGGTGGAGTGGAGGACATGTGGGCTGATGGTGGAGTGGAAGATGGTGGCCTGCTGGTTGAGGGCAGAGGGCTGGTGAGGGCCAGGCTTGGGTAGCACGGGGACGGGGTGCTGCGATGGCTGGATGGAGGCGGTCTGCAGCCTTTGGGAAGCTTGGTTCTGCTGGACCAGAAACTGCTGCTGCTTGTGGTGCTGGACCAGGGAGTGTGGCTGGATCTGAGTGTAGGCTGGAACAACAGGACACAGACAGGGAGCTTAAAGTCTCTTCAATACCAAGGGTGCACACTGCACAGCACAATATAGCACATATTTTCTAGGCAACAGTCCAGCAGGCTTTCACAGTTTGCATACACTTCTATTTATAAATACTGCCGTTAGCCAAACTATGACTTTCTAGTGCAAACCACATGGATGATTTGATTTCATGCCCAAAATGGTCCAAAATCATTGCATGTCAGGCATGACCTGTAACTGGCTTATGAGCAACCGAGGGAGTAGATGTCTGACAGATGTCTGTCCTCTTGTCCTTCCCTCGTCTGTACTCATCTGTCCTCTGTCCTTCCCTGTACTCCTGTCCTTCCCTCGTCTGTACTCATCTGTCCTTCCCTGTACTCCTGTCCTTCCCTCGTCTGTCCTCCCGTCCTTCCCTGTCCTCCCCTCGTCTGTCCTCTGTCCTCATCTGTACTCCTGTCCTCCTCTCCTTCCCTGTCCTCATCTGTACTCCTCTGTCTTCCTGTACTCCTCCGTCTTCCTGTCCTCCCCCTGTACTCCTGTCCTCCTGTCCTCCTCTCCTTCCCTGTCCTCATCTGTACTCCTCTGTCTTCCTGTCCTCCCCCTGTACTCCTGTCCTCCTGTCCTCCTCTCCTTCCCTGTCCTCATCTGTACTCCTCTGTCTTCCTGTCCTCATCTGTACTCCTCTGTCTTCCTGTCCTCTGTCCTCCCCCTGTACTCCTGTCCTTCCCCGTCCTCATCTGTACTCCTGTTCCCCTGTCCTTCCCTGTCCTATGATATGAGAGCTTTGCCTGCTGATGCCAAAAAAGAACATCCCACACACCACGATATATAACTACTACTGTATACACAAATAATCTATGGGCTATATAACAATACAACCGTTACTGTACATCAATACAAATAGTGTGGTCTTATTGCATTTCCCTAGTTATAGCACATGGTGTCGACTGTAGGGGTGGGACGATACATCGATCCAGATCGATATATCGATATATTATCAATAATCAAATAGGATCGATGCAACGTAAAAAGATCGATTCATATTGCGATACTCTTATTTTTTAAATCCCGCGAGTCATATCCGCCGGCGCCCAGTATTGTGAAACTCTGTAGCAGAACGGGCAGAGCTAACAATATACTCGTTATCACCATACATAACGCTTATATTGAAACACGTTGACATTAGGGCCGTTCTTTCAACCTAAAAGTGCACTTTCTTCAACCTCAAACCTAAATTCCTTAGCAACCCGTGTTACCAAGTAAACAAATCACGGAACGTTAGCCACGGAACGTTAGCCAGCACCAGCCAGGTCCCGACGTTAGCTCTCAGCACGTTAGCCATGTTAGTTAGCCAGCACCAGCCAGGTCCCGACGTTAGCTCTCAGAACGTTAGCCACGTTAGTTAGCCAGCACCAGCCAGGTCCCGACGTTAGCTCTCAGAACGTTAGCCATGTTAGTTAGCCAGCGCCAGCCAGGTACTACCGTTAGCTCCCAGAACGATAGTCACGTAACCCTCTGCTGGCGCGTGCTGTGCACTACAATCAACTCCGTGTCAGTGTAATAGCAGTCTGTGACGTCACGGTATTGAGAATCATACCGGCGGGATCTCGAAATATCCTGGTATACTGTAATACCGTCATACCGCACAAGCCTAGTGTGTGTGTGTGTTACTGAGGATGGACAGATAATGTTGATATTTAATTTAAACATGAATACATAATAAATGTATTCATGATCATCATGCAACATAAAACAATTGTAGGAAGTTTGGGAGAGGAAGGGGTTTTAGCTTGCGTGTTGTGAGTTCCAAAACATTTTACTTAAAGTTTAAAGCTCAATATATAAAAAGTGAACAGGAGGTCTATTTGTATTAAAAACAATAGATTGTTTTTCATTTAAATGTCTGACTGGAAGAGCTCAAAAATAATCAATTGATTTTTCCGTAGCCTTTTTTTTTAGTTGATCTAAATGTGACTGATTGTGTTAAATGGGCACATGATATCGCCTCATATCGATCGCAGGCACCTGAATCGAATCGTATCGTATCGTGGCAGACTTTGTGATATCGGCAAATATCGTATCGTTGTCCAAAGAATCGATATCGTATCGTGATGAAACTGGTGATTCCCACCCTGTCGACTGTGATTTAGCAGCTTAATGGACGAAGGAACAAAGGGAGGTTTTTCCTTATGCATTTGTCTTTGCATTGGGGAGCCAAAATCACCTCCCCGGGGTGTAAGTTGGTACTCGGCCCGCTATTCAGAACGTGGCTGTTGTCGAAAGGATGTAACATTAAGAGCCTGGTGAAAAGGCACAGACACTTACTCCACGCCGTTTCAGCCGAGCCATTACTCACCAACCGTCTCAAAAAGTAGCCTGTCACCACCTGCCGGGGGCCCGGCACAGACAAAATGACAACCTGCACCCATCCTCCTCCCGAAGCATGGGATCTAGAAACAGCTCATCAATCATCACATGGGCCTGTGTGTGTGTGTGTGTGTGTGTGTGTGTGTGTGTGTGCCAGGAGGAGCGGAGAGAGAAACGGCAAAGCAGAACCCCAGGCTAGTCGAGTCATGGCTCTCTGCCTCGGGGGGGGATAGAGCTCACACAGCCTCTGGTCTCTATATAGTCACCCGTGAGTCAACTGCCCCAACCACCTTATTTTTCTTTAGCCGCCTTGTTGAAGCGGTCTCTAAAAAATACAGCTCTACCGAGGAAATGACGACTAAAACCCAGGGGAAAAAAAGAAGCAAATGTTCCCAGGGATAAGCTTTAACAGGCTACTCTCTTGAGTGCGATTAGCACACCAGCAGTAGCAGGAGACCCCCTGAGGAGTGTACAGTAGCCCCAGTCACACGAGTGGTGAGAACGTCCAGGTGTGTGTGTGCGTGAGGACATTAACAAACCTACTCATAAATTCAAGGATGGACCACTGCCAAATACACTAGTGTTTTTCTTCTCCCAGTACCTCCCCCACCTCATCATAATGCCTTGTGTGGGATAGGCCGCTCCATCTGGTATGAAAGTACTTTTCCTGTGAAACGCTAACCAGAGTCTCTCTACCCCTTGCGGTGGAAAATACAGACGTTTCTATCGGGAAGTGTTGCACGTCATTATCCCACTTTATACCATGGGATCTTTGGTGGACGGAATTTTGATTTCCACGTGGCGATGTAACACGCATATATAGAGAAAATGTGGTTAGCTTTTAGGGAACAGGGGTGGGTGGGGGGTGTGGGGGTCTGTAGTTGAGTGACACTGAATAACCTCCATCAAGGTTTTGGTCTGGCATCGCAAGACAAGTGTTGTGAAGGGCCAGATTAAACCGAATATATATATTTATTATATATATATATTTAATTGTATTTGTATATTCTCTAATATTCCCTGATATCCCTTGTATATTCCTTGTACAATATGCATTGAATATCCATTCTAGCCTACTGAACATCCCATAAT
This sequence comes from Notolepis coatsorum, assembly GCF_963971535.1. Classification (NCBI taxonomy): domain Eukaryota; kingdom Metazoa; phylum Chordata; class Actinopteri; order Aulopiformes; family Paralepididae; genus Notolepis; species Notolepis coatsorum. Next base: position 100,632,423 of record NC_140170.1, read on the forward strand.
AGTCTCCATTCTACTATTGGTCGAGACCTTGGTGCCAGGCTGCCATACCCCCCAGACCCAGTTCAAACGTACCGCTCAACATGTACGAACAAGTCCTAGTTCCGCGTAGGAATCTGGCTACCGCACCACTAATGGGACTATTTGTTCATAGTGCGTATATATACTGCGCTACTAAAGTAGGACTTTCTTTTCAGTCCAGTTTCTTACCCTCCAATAGAGTCACAGACGTAAAGCCTCCCCGCGACGCCACGTGTGGGAGTAAGGCCAAGTTCGCCTACCATCGGTATTGAGACATCGTGTATATTAATATTTGAATAGTCATATTTGGCACTATATCGTCGAGTTGGACGTAGTCTATTAAGCTAATAATAGTCTGTTAATATATAGTGCTTCGTGCGGTGAGAATACTACCGTAGTCAGCACCCCATCGTTTCGGGCAGAGAACTGGCTGCTTATCCAGGGTGGTTGACCCCACGTGAAGCTGCACCCGAGGAGCCCCAGAGCCGACGAGCGAGTGGACCTGTATACCGGATTATTCTACCGACGACAGCCCGCCTTCCCAGGCACGGATTATGCTTTGTATACGTTGATTATTCCATGGATAAAGACCCCCGACACTGCCGTGTGTTGGAACCCCCCCCCCGGAGAGGACGCAAGGTGAGGAGACGCTCTGCAAGACGAGGTCGCTTCACGTCTCTCCTCCGTGGACCGGAGGACGCCGGCCCACAAAGAGTCCACCTGCTTTCATCCGTGGTCCAAGGATCGCCGGCGCATTGAACAGCACTACAGTGGGTTCACCTGGGATACCCTTGGCCGGATGAGGCAGCCGGATTCTACCCCCCCCCCCCTTCCTACTCCTGTCGGCTTACAAGCGACCGGATTAACCCCCCCCTAGTGTATCCAGTATATAATCATTAAAGTATCATTGCTGTTATTCCTTAAACTATTCCAGGTCGTATATGTACCACCTGCGCCTTCAGAGATTGGACATTCTCTATTGATATACCGACGAATACTCTTGCCATAAAAGTGCATACTAATTCCCATTCATAAATGTGATTGATTTGATTAAGTGCTTGCTCTACACACCATTGCTGTGTAGAAATAAAGACCTATTTCTAATTCGTACATTTGTGTTGGATCCGTTTCATCTACGTGACAGTGTTCATCATAATATATTTATGCCGAGTACTGGGTGGCCGAATATTAAGTACAAAGGTAGTGGTAGTAAGTATCATATCTAGTAATACAGTCAGGGAATTGTACCCCTCAGTTACAATTGGTCCTTCGAGCCGGAGGGTAATTAGTGTAATATTAATATAGTGTTATTAATATTGAAATGGCCTATGATGAACACTCCACGAAACGATCCTCCTAACCAACGCCCGCAGCGCGAACGACGGCTCCCTCAGTACTTAGAGGCTTACGCTGTCAATCAACAACCTAGTCTTCTACTAACAGTAAACGCGGTAAAACTAGAAAGTAAAAGTATGTCTAACCCCAACGCCCAGACTACCCCGACCATAGAGGCCCCTACGGGTTCTAATGTAACTGACCAAGTTCACAGTGGGGACCAGTGGGAACCAGACATGACTTCACACCCCGCCAGTACTGAAGAAGTAGTCCCGATGAGTCCCGGGAGGAATACAACGCTACCGAGAGAGAACTCGGCACGGAAGAAGACGGGGAGAGCACCGTGGAGATAGAGCTCCAAGGCTCCGCAAGGAGTACCCCGAGGGAAGGCTCCCCTATACAACCGCCTTCTCCCAGCGAGGCAGAGAGGACCCTACAGCAGGCCTTCCTCATCAGCCTGAACGCCGCTGCTGAACGCGACCGACTGCAGATCCAGCAGCGGAGCGAAGAGGAGCATATACGTCTAGAAATAAGACGCATTCAGAGAGAAGAGAATGTGGCCCGAGACCGAGCAGACAGCCAGCGAGCAGCTGCTGGTGCTCTACGGGACGCAGAGCGCGACAGACAGCAAGCGCAACTAATAGAACAGCTGATCAGACGGACAACACCCTCTCCCTCCGCCAGAGGCTCCAGGAACTCGTCTAGACACACCTCCAGGGCGGCATCCCCTAGCCGAGTAAACAACCCTGAACTTGACCAACAGACGAGGTCTATACCCCCCACAGACCACCTCCCCCCACCGGTCCCAGCGAGACCTAGCAACCGGGAAGGAGCAGCATATCCTGTGGAGAGGCTAAACCAGAGACTACAAGCACTGGATGACCTAACTGAAGACGAAGAGGAAGAGGAGGAGAACCACGCCCGACGACAGCACAGTACTCTACCGGACCAGGAGGTCCGGTACAGCCCAGGCTATACTCCCGCGGAGCTGCGCTACAGACCCCCGACTCTATACCCGGGTGAGCACGACGCACGACCCGCACCGAGGAACAGCACCTGGACAAGCGGGCCATGGTACACTGCCGGTACCAGCCCATACCAAGGAGCGGGAGGAGACTCGCCTAGGAGGCCTCTCCCCCAACGCTCGCCGATGTATCCACAGTCAGCGTCATACATTGGCACGCCTATGGTACCCGACTTCACCCAAGAGAACCGGGCCCAGTATACAGAACTCCGCATGTGTCTGGAGACCATGTTGGTGGATGTATTGGATGAACGCCATAAATACGCCATCCTACTGAAGCACTTAAAGGTACCCCGCGCACATAATATAGCGCTCGCCTACGCGACTTCCATCACCCCATACACAGCAGCGCTGGTAGCATTGGACCAGAGGTATGGGCGCATATGGGATTACGTGATCCAGGAGATCCGACACATCGACCGCTTACCCCCAGCAATAGACAATCGAGCACTGGACGACCTGTCCATCAGAGTGCAGTCCCTGGTAGGGATGTTGGGAGCGCAGAGAGAGAAGGGGAGGCATGAACTTTACGCCAACTCAAATGTGGAAAGGATCTTGGAGAAGCTGCCGCCCGCTCGACAGGAGCGTTTTAGGCGGCAGAGAGACCACCGAGACCCGAATGGCCCCGAACCGAACCTCCTCGATCTAGCGGACTTCCTGGCGAGAGAAGTCAGCAGCCTACGGCTAGATACATTCGGACGGAGCACCCCTGGCTCCAGAGAAGGAACCAGACGACTAAATGATGGAAGAAGATCGGTGACTGTGATGCACCAATCGGAGTCAGTACCGAGCAGCAGGAGCCACAGTACCCCCTCCAGAACGGAGAAGTGGAAGATAGTGTGCCCCTACTGTGAGAAAGAACACTGGCTAGCGCAATGTGACTCCTTCCCCAAGCTGAACGCGGAGGAAGCAAGTCAATGGATAAAGTCCAACAAGCGCTGTTTTCGCTGTGCGCGCTCACACATGGCAGCCGAATGCCGCTTAAAGAAAAGGTGCACCAAGTGCGATGGAGCCCATCTGGACATACTTCACGACAGTAACAGATGGCGCCCTTCACCCGCACCATCCAGCAGCAAAGCGAGCGTCATGTACATCGATCCCGCCAGCAGCAGTGGAGCCCGAGTACTCCTAAAAGTAGTGCGTGTGACACTAAGCTACCAGAATAAAGTCCTGGACACTTACGCCGTCCTCGATGACGGGTCAGAGAAGACCCTCCTGCTCGCCTCCGCTGCGGCCCAGCTAGGGCTGCGGGGAAGCGAAACCCAAATGACAATTCGGACAATAAGACGAGATTTGAAGACGATAAAGGGCGAGAATGTCTCATTCTCTATCGCAGCAAGCGGCCAGCCTGAGCGACGGTACCAGATTACAGACGCTTTCACCAGCCAAGAAATAGGACTGTCGCGGTACACATACCCCGTCGCCAAGCTGATGGAGAAATATGCACATCTGCGCAAGTTACCGATCCCGCTCATAGACAATGCTATGCCGACCCTGTTGATAGGCTCCGACCATGCAGACCTCATTGTCCCGATAGACCGGGTTCATACCGGACCCCGAGGCTGTCCTGCAGCAGTCGAGACCCGTTTGGGATGGACTCTCCAAGGCCCGCTCGCCAAATCTCTCAACCGAAGTACAGCCACTAGATGTCTCCACTCCCGAGTCACGGAGGGAGAAACCGCACTCCTGCAACACGTAGAGCGGTTATGGACCTTGGAACAAATGCCCTTTAAGAACGGAAAGAAAGACATTCGCTCTAAAGATGACATTTACGCCATTCACCTCCTCGAGACAGGGACCAAGAGAGTCCCGGTCAACGGCGTGTTGAGATACGCCACGCCACTCCTGCGGCGAGAAGGAATGCCTACTTTCCACGCCAAGACAGACGCCACAGAACGGTACCTGCTGAACACGGAGCGGCACTTAGCCAAGAACCCCGCCCAAGAGAGTGTATACCGCGCTGAGATTGAGAAGCTCATCACAGCGGGACACGTCACAAAGATGGACATTAAAGAGGCTGACCAGACCACTGAATCGTGGTACGTGCCTCACCACAAGGTCCATCACAACGGTAAAGACCGCATAGTATTTAACTGCAGCTACCAGATCGGATCCCAAAATCTGAATAAAGAGTTACTGCCCGGTCCCACACTCGGCCCCTCCCTACTCGGCGTTCTACTCCGCTTCCGCCAGGAAAAGGTGGCCATCAGCGGGGACATTAAAGGAATGTTCCTGCAGGTGAGATTAGTAGAGGAGGACAAGCCCCTGTTACGGTTCCTATGGAGAGAGAAGCCAGGAGATGAGCACCCAGCCATCTACCAATGGGAAGTCCTCCCCTTCGGAACGACGTGCAGCCCCTGCTGTGCTACATTTGCACTACAGAAACATGTAGCAGAGGACCCAGCAGCGGACGAAGAGGTCCGACACAGCGTAAAGAACAGCTTCTACGTAGACAACTGTCTACAAAGCCTTTCAACCCAGGAAGAAGCCGAGGCTCTCCTGATTAAACTCCGCGCCTCATTGATCAAAGGCGGCTTTGATCTCAGGCAGTGGGCCAGCAGCGATCCGCAAGTACTGCGCAGCCTCTCCTCCGAGGACAAGGCAGCCAGCAGCGAGACCTGGATGGCTACAATCCCGGGAGAAGCCCAGGAGATGACCCTGGGATTGGTGTGGCGATTCAAAACAGATTCGCTTCACTACAGACACAAGCCCCTGACTACGGAGCAGGGAAGGCCGGCGGCGGCGCCGACCACCAGACGGAGTGTGTACACAACACTCGCCCGACAACATGACCCGCTAGGATGTATTCTACCGTACACCACCAGGGCAAAAATGATTGTACGAGCATTGTGGGACAAGGACCAGGGCTGGGACGACCCCATTCCCGCACACCTTGCATCCACCTGGAGAGAGTGGGAGATGGAGCTCCACTCACTCCCAGGCGTTAATATGCGCCGAAGCTACTTCCCACCCACGGTGAGGCCAGAGACATGTAAAATGGACTTACACGTCTTCAGTGACGCCTCAGAGGTCGCATACGGATCAGTAGCCTACTTGCGGGCCCACGAAAAGGGGGGAGAGATCTACACAGCATTTGTCCTCGCCCGCTCGAGAATAGCCCCACGCAAGCAACAATCTATCCCACGCCTAGAGCTCTGCGCAGCCCTAGCCGGAGCGCACCTAGCCACGCTCATCCAACGTGAGCTCACCATACCGGTGTCTAGAACAATCCTGTGGTCAGATTCCACGACAGTACTCGCCTGGATCCAATCGGACTCATGCAAGTACAAAGTCTTCGTGGGAGTCAGAGTCACCGAGATTCAAGACTTAACCGAAGAGTTAACCGGAGAAACAGAGTGGCGCTACGTTGATACAAAACAGAACCCAGCTGACGTCATCACCCGGGGAATGCCCCTGGATGACCTCACCCGTCGCAATGTCTACAGTGACGGCCCAGCATTCCTAAAGCTCCCGGAAGGAGAGTGGCCCACGCCTATCCCGAGGGAAGCCAGTCAGGAGGAGGCTGAGAATAAGAAGCCTGTGTTCTGTGGATTGAGCACTGTTATCTCCACCGACCCTAACATAGACGATTGCACGTCCATAGAGAGTGCACAACAAAGAACATTCCTGCGGTACCACCCGGAGTGCAAGTCCCCCGCTGATATGTCAGCAGCTAACTACGAGGAAGCAGAATTGCTTCTACTGCAGCGAGCCCAGAGAGACTCGTTCCCCGATGAATTGGCCTGTCTACAGGGAGGAAAGCCCGTCCCATCCGACAGCAGATTAATTCATCTGGCCCCCGAGAGCGACGCTCATACCCTCATCAGAGTGGGTGGTCGCCTACGCAGAGCCCCCAATCTACCGGATGACATTAAATACCCGATCGTATTGAACAGCCGACACAAGGTCACAGAGCTGATTATAAAGAAATACGATGAGGATGTACATCACGCAGGAGCAGAAAGAGTCTTCGCGGAAATCAGACGTCGTTACTGGATCCTACAAGGAAGAGAGGCGGTACGACGCTTCCAGCGAACATGTCTAGACTGCCGCAAGTGGCGCGCGCAGCCCAGCATACCAAGGATGGCTGACCTTCCTCCATGTCGCCTCCGAATCGGTGACAAGCCATTCCACTCAACGGGTATGGACTGCTTTGGCCCGCTGCACATAAAGAAAGGAAGAGGAACCGAGAAGCGGTGGGGTATTGTATTCAAATGCATGACCACCAGAGCGATACACATCGAGCTTCTCCCGACCATGAGCACAGACTCATTCCTTATGGCCTTCCGTAGATTCACATCACGGAAAGGAAGACCGTCTACCCTATTGTCCGATCATGGGACAAACTTCAAAGGCGGCGAAAGAGAGCTGAGAGAGAGCTTCCAAGCTATGGGCCCAGAACTTAAGACCCACCTCGCTCCAGCACAGGTTGATTTCCAATTCAACCCCCCAAACGCACCCCACTTCGGTGGCACTTGGGAACGAGAAGTGCGCTCCATAAAGACAGCCCTGTACGCAGTACTTGGGGCCCAGACTGTGGCGGAAGAAGTCCTAATGACAGTCCTCACGGAGATTGAGGGAGTACTTAACTCGAAGCCCCTCGGATATGTCTCCGGTGATGTGGCGGATATCGACCCAGTTACCCCCAACACACTCCTGATGGGGCGGCTAGATCCCGCGTTACCCCAGACAATGTACCGGCCTGAAGAAGCGAACGGCCGACGAATGTGGAGGTACAGTCAAGTATTAGCCGACAAGTTTTGGAGCAGTTTCCTACTGCACTACCTACCGTCTCTACAGACCCGCCAGAAGTGGGTAAAGGAGAGAGACAATTTGACAGAAGGAACAGTCATCATGGTTATTGATCAATCACTGCCCAGAGCTATGTGGCCGGCCGGCCGCGTAAGCAAAGTGATCACCGGTGCCGACGGCAAGGTCCGAGCAGCTGAAGTGCTCGTCCAGGGTCGCACTTGCACCCGTCCCGTGGCGAGGCTCATAGAGCTGCCCCGACTCCCAGACACAATCGATGATGACCATGACCCTATAACCCTATGACTTTGTGAAGTTGACTGACCCCTACAGCAAACCCTTATGTGTAAATAGACAACGCGATTAATCTGTCTCTGTTTAACTGATTAGGGCTGGGACCAATCAGGGGGTGGCTGTTGTGAAGGGCCAGATTAAACCGAATATATATATTTATTATATATATATATTTAATTGTATTTGTATATTCTCTAATATTCCCTGATATCCCTTGTATATTCCTTGTACAATATGCATTGAATATCCATTCTAGCCTACTGAACATCCCATAATAGTCTCCATTCTACTATTGGTCGAGACCTTGGTGCCAGGCTGCCATACCCCCCAGACCCAGTTCAAACGTACCGCTCAACATGTACGAACAAGTCCTAGTTCCGCGTAGGAATCTGGCTACCGCACCACTAATGGGACTATTTGTTCATAGTGCGTATATATACTGCGCTACTAAAGTAGGACTTTCTTTTCAGTCCAGTTTCTTACCCTCCAATAGAGTCACAGACGTAAAGCCTCCCCGCGACGCCACGTGTGGGAGTAAGGCCAAGTTCGCCTACCATCGGTATTGAGACATCGTGTATATTAATATTTGAATAGTCATATTTGGCACTATATCGTCGAGTTGGACGTAGTCTATTAAGCTAATAATAGTCTGTTAATATATAGTGCTTCGTGCGGTGAGAATACTACCGTAGTCAGCACCCCATCGTTTCGGGCAGAGAACTGGCTGCTTATCCAGGGTGGTTGACCCCACGTGAAGCTGCACCCGAGGAGCCCCAGAGCCGACGAGCGAGTGGACCTGTATACCGGATTATTCTACCGACGACAGCCCGCCTTCCCAGGCACGGATTATGCTTTGTATACGTTGATTATTCCATGGATAAAGACCCCCGACACTGCCGTGTGTTGGAACCCCCCCCCCTGGAGAGGACGCAAGGTGAGGAGACGCTCTGCAAGACGAGGTCGCTTCACGTCTCTCCTCCGTGGACCGGAGGACGCCGGCCCACAAAGAGTCCACCTGCTTTCATCCGTGGTCCAAGGATCGCCGGCGCATTGAACGGCACTACAGTGGGTTCACCTGGGATACCCTTGGCCGGATGAGGCAGCCGGATTCTACCCCCCCCCCCTTCCTACTCCTGTCGGCTTACAAGCGACCGGATTAACCCCCCCCTAGTGTATCCAGTATATAATCATTAAAGTATCATTGCTGTTATTCCTTAAACTATTCCAGGTCGTATATGTACCACCTGCGCCTTCAGAGATTGGACATTCTCTATTGATATACCGACGAATACTCTTGCCATAAAAGTGCATACTAATTCCCATTCATAAATGTGATTGATTTGATTAAGTGCTTGCTCTACACACCATCGCTGTGTAGAAATAAAGACCTATTTCTAATTCGTACATTTGTGTTGGATCCGTTTCATCTACGTGACAGTGTTCATCATAATATATTTATGCCGAGTACTGGGTGGCCGAATATTAAGTACAAAGGTAGTGGTAGTAAGTATCATATCTAGTAATACAGTCAGGGAATTGTACCCCTCAGTTACAACAAGGATACTGTATTTTCTCCTTGGGATGGTGGTGGGATGATCACACATGATAGCATGACAGTATACTGCGGCGAGCTATACGTTTACGCTCTACAGGAAATGTAAACAGACATTTGAGTGAATAATCCCATCCATCAACTCCGCAAATAGGATCCTGCTGGAGTCTGAACAGAGGAGGGGGATTTCTGAATCAGTGCACTCACTCTCTCTCTCTCACACTCACACACACCGGATACGAGAACCAGCTCTCCCAGTCCAACACAACAGCTTTCTCAGGCCTCTAATGAGAAACAGAGATTGAGAGAGAGAGAGAGAGAGAGAGAGAGAGAGAGAGAGAGAGAGAGAGAGAGAGAGAGAGAGAGAGAGAGAGAGAGAGAGAGAGAGAGAGAGAGAGAGAGAGAGAGAGAGAGAGAGATTCCCCTTCCAGGCCTTCAGATTAAGGAAGGGGAATGACTCAGGTCTACACACCCCCACATACCGTACACACACCCATGCTTCAGTACATGGCCCTGGCTAGCTCTGTGTGTGTGTGCGTGTGTTTAGTGCCTGTTGTTGCAGGATGTTTCAAGGAAAAGGGACCGTTACACGTTCCCAGTAGGTTTTTAACGCCAGGCCCTGGAAAATCCCTAAGTTTCCACATTTTCACTGCGACTGCTTGGGATCGCATCAGCTTAACAACAATTCTAGACTCATCCCATAGAACATGCTAAGACTATAGCAATAATAACTCATATTTTCTCAAACTGCAATAGGTTACAGGACCTTCTCTTACTCAAAACAAATCTCTAAATAAAAAAAGTGTTCCAGGTTATTGTATCAAAACATTAGGGTGTTTCATTTTCAATATACATAAACGTAACAGCCAATACTTATTGTGTAACCAGGTGTATGGCATCTGTGGTGGTGCCTCAAGCCTGGCCAGTTCAAGAGATAAGTCGCACTCCAATGACTTTGATCGACAGCCTAGTGTGATTGATACACTAGAGCAGGGGTTCACAAACGTATTTATACAACAACTCCATTTTATTTAGGATTTCTTTTGGCGACCCCACACTTAAAGGATAACTCCACTATTTTGGGAAATTAGCTTATTTAACATCTTCCCTGGAGTTAGACAAGAAGATGCATACCTTTTTTGTCTCTGTGCGTGCATTTTAGCTTTGGGAATAGATGCTCCGTTAGCATAGCTTAGCTTCATCACTGGAAGTGAGGCAGGACAGTAGCCTTACAGTGCCTTACAGTGTATTGCAAGGTCTGACATTGACCAAACTTGATATGCATGACCTTGGTGGGCTCTAGGTCAACTCCTGAAAAGGGGGTCAATGTCAGACTTTGCAATCAAAAGTTAGGGGGCTAATAACCCTTGCCATAATTTCAGTGCGCCCCTAACTTTTGATTGCAAGGTCTGACATTGACCCCCTTTTCAGGAGTTGACCTAGAGCCCACCAAGGTCATGCATATCAAGTTTGGTCAATGTCAGACCTTGCAATACACTGTAAGGCACTGTAAGGCTACTGTCCTGCCTCACTTCCAGTGATGAAGCTAAACTATGCTAACGGAGCATCTATTCCCAAAGCTAAAATGCACGCACAGAGACAAAAAAGGTATGCATCTTCTTGTCTAACTCCAGGGAAGATGTTAAATAAGCTAATTTCCCAAAATAGTGGAGTTATCCTTTAACACATTGAGTGCCACGGACGCGTTTTGTCGTTAGTTCATGCCGACCTTTGAGTGCCCCCGACGCTATATAGCGTTTGTTTGTCGCTTTTTAAAATTTATTGGTGATTTGAATTCATATTTCATCAATCGAGCCTCGGGTTAGTGCTGCAGAGTCTCTCTGAGCTCAATTGGGAAGATACCGCCCCCTATCGTCTCTCCCTGTGTAACTGCACCCAATTACTTTACACTGCTGAAGGGGGGGTGGCCAGTTTGCTCATTTTACGTTTCCCTCAAGCCAACTGAAGGATCGATTGTGTAATCAATAAGCGTAATCGATATTTGGAATGGCGATCAGGAATTGGAATAATCTTTTTGGATAACATCTGATCTCAGGTAAGGAATTTATTTGACCAGTCTTAGGATAATCAGAGCTGTTTTCACAGAGATATAAGCGTTTGCCCTATGCGTGTGTGTGTCTGTGTGTGCGCGATCAGGAAATGCGAGAATCGCTATTTCAGCCCGCCTCTATAGCGTGCATAAGTACACATAATTATACTATCGATAATCTAGCGTTTATTTGAAAACGATTCATAAATAGGCAGAAAAATTACAACGTTTTTGTGTATGCTAGAATATTCCAGTAAATGCCTTTTATCACAGAATCTATATATTTTCCTTGAAAACGAGGGCTTTTCAAAATGCTATAAAACGGAAATGAACCGATTAAAAAACAATCCGTTTCGACAATGTTGACTGCAAACAAGTCATTGATAAGCGACAGGCAGATTAGACACATAGCCATAATTTAAGACAGAGATTATGCGTTCACAACGTTATCATTGAAGTGGGTCCTGGCATTTAACCATGTTTCCCATGTTAATGGCCGGCACTGAAAGTGTTAATGTATCACGTAATTTCAACGTGGAATTAAGGAATATCAAAATAAAAGCACATGTTGTTGAACTTGATCATGCAAGTTTATTAGAACATTTAATTACCGCACTATGTTATCAATACACATTTATAAAACGAGGCATATTTAGCGAAAATATGTTGCCAAAACATTAAAAAAAAATATATTATTATTTTGTATTATTATTATTACTTGCCAATGCGCTGTCACCTACCCACAACCCCACTTTTGGTCACGACCCATAGTTTGAGAACCGCTGCACTAGAGCCATTCTGCCATGCTGCCTTTCCTGCACGCACTGGTTACTGGACTAATAATCAAGGAAGAATGGGCTACAGTAGCACCTGGATACATTCTAGGTGAAGAGCCACAATGATAGGTCTATTTTACCTTGCAGTCATTGCAGATATGTCCAACAGTTAGCTTTGTAGTTAGCTAACAAGCTAATGTTTTTAGCGACTCAAGAGGCGCAGATCAGCTGACGGACACAGGAGTGGGAGAATTTCCAGGTTTTCAAGGACGAGTGGGAACCCTGTATAAGTACAATAGCCTACTAGAACAAAATAGACTAAATCACTAGGGATGGGAATTGATAAGATTCCATTATCGATTCTGCTTATCGATCCCTGATAAATTTATAATTTAAATAAATAAATTGGAAATGCAACAGAACTAAGCTGGTTAGAATAACAACATGCAAGTTGACATTTCCGATTGTCATTTATTGTTGAGCCCCCATGTCAGAAAAATACAAAAACTGTAAACAATTTTTACTTTGACTGCCGGAAAACGCTTTAAAGAGTCATTCCCGGCCATGCTCAAGTTGCCGGAGGACGCTGTACAGCGTCCTTATATCAATATTTCAAAAATCTGCGATCGGATTCATATTTCCCCTCCGCTGGCCTGAGATCCACCAAGAGGACCCACTGAGCTCTCTGGCGGTTCAGGAGCGCCATCTGGTGGCCGATCGGCGCAATCGCCAAACAGGAAGTGCTATGGAGGTTGTGCTGGTCGACCATATTACTTCCGGGCACTCTGTTTGGCTCACGGGACTCGATCTCGACACAATACATAGCGATCGATTGCCAATAACTCGATAAACAACATGATTTGGACATATATACTATTATACAAGCTGGAAATGGACCCGATATTTCTACATACCATAATAGGTAAATGACTGTTCCACGCTCATCGCCCAACGGCGCGAGGAGGATACGGTAAGATTCAGCGTTATTTTTGATCGTATTCCATATAAACTGTTATGATGAACATATCACTATAGTAGAAAAGACTCACGCACATCCCAAATGTAGTCACGGGTGCTAGACTCGAATTAGATCTGTAATGTTTGTGGAAGAAAAGTCTGCACACCGTCTAGTGTTCCCAAGTTTTAATGTACTTGAACACAACGTTTCGGCCTGTGGCCTTTTTCAAGTGTCAACGACATGTGAAAAGGGGTGGGGTATATATACATATACAAATTAAAGGTCAAGGTTGAGCCAGGTCAATCAATTAGCCTATAGGCTACACATTTACAGACCATATTGCAGCTCAAGTGCCTAGAACATATGGTACATAGTAACAATAACAGTAGTACGGTAGTTTAGTAGTTAAATGTGACACACCTTCACATGCCAAAATTGAGAAAATATATAATAAGAAAACTTAAAAAACAGAAAAATTAATTAAAAAAACACAAAATCAGGACAGAATGTGTGTATTTACAGGAAGGGTTTAATGTCAAACTCTTCATTCAGTCCAAGAGGGGCCATAGTCTGCAGGGTGTGAATATGGTAGGTCTCTCTCTGCAAAAGTAGTTTGCCATGGTCTCCTCCTCTCGCTGGTCTCTCTACCTTTTCAATGCCTGTGTATCTTAATGTGCTGATATTGTGTCCTGCCCGTCTAAAGTGTACTGCAACCGGGTTATGTTCATCACCACATCTGATGTTGCTGCGGTGTTCGCTGATGCGTATTTTGAGTTGCCGGTTGGTTTTACCTACATAGCACAGGCCACAAGGACATTTGATTAGGTAGATGACATGAGTGGAGCTACAGGTGATGAAGCCACGGACTCTGAGGGTTTTACCATTACGTGGATGTGTGTAGGTCTTACTCTTAAGAGTATAGCCACACTGTGCACAGTTACCACACTTATAGTTCCCATCCGGGGTGTTATCTAGGAACGTGGGTCTGTGAGCCGTGGGTGGGCTATAGGATCTCACTAGTTGGTTTCTCAGGTTCGGGGGGCGTTTGTAAACTACGGCAGGAGGTTCCTTGAAAACAGCTTGGAGTTTGGGATCAGAGTTGATGATGTGCCAATGTTTATGTAGGATCTTTTTTAATTCAAAACCTACAGGAGAGTATGTAGTGCAGCACAGTGGGGACTGGTCCTTAGTGGGTCTAATTCTAGGTTGTAGGCATTCGTCCTGTGTGGCCACATCAAAGCGGTTAGCAGCTTTATCTATCCATTCTGTAGGATATCCTCTCTCCTGGAATCTCCTGCTCAGGTCTGTGGACTGTCTCTGATATAGACTATCGAGACTACAGATTCTCCTGGCTCGGTGAAACTGGCTGACCGGGAGGCTCTTAATGAGGTGGGTGGGATGGAAACTGTCACCCCGTAGTAAGGTGTTTCTGTCAGTAGGTTTACGAAATAAATCAGTATGTATAGTATTCCCCTCCTTGATAACCAAAACATCTAAGAAGCTGATGCTGCTAGAGCTGGCCTCCAGAGTGAAGTTCAAATTGGAGTTAGCTGCGTTGAGATATTTATGAAATGCCTCCAGTGACTCTTCACTCCCTGTCCAAATAATGAAAATGTCATCAATGTAGCGCTGATATAACAATATGTCTGGGAAGAACATGTTAACAACAGGGTCCAATATGTATTGATTCTCAAACTGACCCATGTACAGATTAGCATAGTTGGGGGCCATAGTACTCCCCATGGCCGTACCCTTGGTTTGAAGATAGTGATCTGATTTGAACTTAAAGTAATTGTTGGTCAGTACAGTTTCAATTAGGTCACATATGCAGGTAGTACTGGGTTTATCAGTGTCTGGTCTGAGGCTCAGAAAGGTACGTGCCGCTTCAATCCCACCATCATGTGGGATGTTGGTGTACAGACTAGTCACATCTAAAGTGACAAAAGTAGCCTTGTCTGGTAGTACAGTGGCCTTTAGTTTGTTAATGAGATCAATGGAATCCTGTGTATATGAGGGAAGGGAGGTCACCCATGGCTTGAGACTATGGTCCACAAAAGTGGAGATGTTTGTGGTCAAAGATCCGATACCACTCACAATGGGTCTGCCAGGAATGGGGGTTGTTTGGGATTTGTGGATTTTGGGAAGTGTGTAAATGACAGGAGTCACAGGGTACTCGTTCTTCATGAATTCAAATTCGTTCTTTGTGATTTCCCCTTTCTCTAGCCAAAACAACAATTTATTATGGACAGACTGCTTAAATTGTGTGGTAGGGTCAGACAGTAACTTACTGTAAAAAGACTGATCATTTAATTGTCTCATAATTTCATTTTCGTAGTCCACAGTGTTCTGAAGTACAATAGCACCACCTTTGTCCGCTGGTCGAACAATCACTGTCTTGTCCTTGCCTAAGGTAGTGATAGCATCTCTTTCCGCTTTACACATGTTGTTATACACTTTATATTCCCGTTTGTTTTTTAAGATAGCCTGTACATCATTTTCTACTAAACGACAATATGTGTCGAGGGATGCATTGCGATTTCTTGGGGGAATAAAAGTGGATTTCTTCTTGAATGGGGTAATAGGTTTACTCACTGTTGTGTTGGCCTGAGAGGGGGTGGTGCTGCGCACGGGGACATGAGTAACTGGGCTGGTGGCTCCTCCAGAGTGGAAGAACTCTTTCAGTCTCAATGTTCTGAAGAACTTGTGGAAGTCTATGATGGTATCAAAGTCGTTGGTGGTGGTAGTGGGTACAAATGACAACCCCTTACTAAGGGCTGTGATGCAGATCTCTGTCAGTGGCGCAGTGGAGAAGTTCATGATTGTGTTGCGCTCCGGGTTTGGTAGGAGTGGCCTCTTCTTCCGTAAGCCTCGTCTGGTGCGTTTGTGCGATATCTTCTCTGTCCGCCCCTGCGGGGGACACCCGCCTGCTGACGTCGTCCTTGGGGTTCCCCTTGAAAAAACGCTCCGCGTCCTGATTGGCTGCTGGTGTCTGACTCGGCCGAAGTTGAGGATAGCCAGCCGGCTTGTGCGTCACGGTCAGAACCTCGGTCTTGCTGTCTGCGGTTACCTCTGTGTTGGTTGGCAGTCTTCCTCCAAAAATAAACGTTTTCCTCCCTGTAGTCCTTGGTATCGCGTGAAAACTTCCTGCGTTTGTTTATCTTGGTCTCGTTGGAATGCTTCACTTTCAAAAGTTCCAAAAGTTCTAACAGCATCAGCTTCTTAGATGTTTTGGTTATCAAGGAGGGGAATACTATACATACTGATTTATTTCGTAAACCTACTGACAGAAACACCTTACTACGGGGTGACAGTTTCCATCCCACCCACCTCATTAAGAGCCTCCCGGTCAGCCAGTTTCACCGAGCCAGGAGAATCTGTAGTCTCGATAGTCTATATCAGAGACAGTCCACAGACCTGAGCAGGAGATTCCAGGAGAGAGGATATCCTACAGAATGGATAGATAAAGCTGCTAACCGCTTTGATGTGGCCACACAGGACGAATGCCTACAACCTAGAATTAGACCCACTAAGGACCAGTCCCCACTGTGCTGCACTACATACTCTCCTTAGGTTTTGAATTAAAAAAGATCCTACATAAACATTGGCACATCATCAACTCTGATCCCAAACTCCAAGCTGTTTTCAAGGAACCTCCTGCCGTAGTTTACAAACGCCCCCCCAACCTGAGAAACCAACTAGTGAGATCCTATAGCCCACCCACGGCTCACAGACCCACGTTCCTAGATAACACCCCGGATGGGAACTATAAGTGTGGTAACTGTGCACAGTGTGGCTATACTCTTAAGAGTAAGACCTACACACATCCACGTAATGGTAAAACCCTCAGAGTCCGTGGCTTCATCACCTGTAGCTCCACTCATGTCATCTACCTAATCAAATGTCCTTGTGGCCTGTGCTATGTAGGTAAAACCAACCGGCAACTCAAAATACGCATCAGCGAACACCGCAGCAACATCAGATGTGGTGATGAACATAACCCGGTTGCAGTACACTTTAGACGGGCAGGACACAATATCAGCACATTAAGATACACAGGCATTGAAAAGGTAGAGAGACCAGCGAGAGGAGGAGACCATGGCAAACTACTTTTGCAGAGAGAGACCTACCATATTCACACCCTGCAGACTATGGCCCCTCTTGGACTGAATGAAGAGTTTGACATTAAACCCTTCCTGTAAATACACACATTCTGTCCTGATTTTGTGTTTTTTTAATTAATTTTTCTGTTTTTTAAGTTTTCTTATTATATATTTTCTCAATTTTGGCATGTGAAGGTGTGTCACATTTAACTACTAAACTACCGTACTACTGTTATTGTTACTATGTACCATATGTTCTAGGCACTTGAGCTGCAATATGGTCTGTAAATGTGTAGCCTATAGGCTAATTGATTGACCTGGCTCAACCTTGACCTTTAATTTGTATATGTATATATACCCCACCCCTTTTCACATGTCGTTGACACTTGAAAAAGGCCACAGGCCGAAACGTTGTGTTCAAGTACATTAAAACTTGGGAACACTAGACGGTGTGCAGACTTTTCTTCCACAAACATTACAGATCTAATTCGAGTCTAGCACCCGTGACTACATTTGGGATGTGCGTGAGTCTTTTCTACTATAGTGATATGTTCATCATAACAGTTTATATGGAATACGATCAAAAATAACGCTGAATCTTACCGTATCCTCCTCGCGCCGTTGGGCGATGAGCGTGGAACAGTCATTTACCTATTATGGTATGTAGAAATATCGGGTCCATTTCCAGCTTGTATAATAGTATATATGTCCAAATCATGTTGTTTATCGAGTTATTGGCAATCGACACTAGACGGTGTGCAGACTTTTCTTCCACAAACATTACATGATGAACATATCACCCACACTAGATGAATGATATAACGCTGCCCACGGAATTATAAACGATCCCCCGCCCATCCGGTTATCATCAGATCATACGTAGATCATTCTAGAAGTACGTCCAATTGAAATTTTTTATATCGCCCGATTGCCATCAAACTGTATTTCATCATCAATATAATGCATTTGGGGCTATATATCACGTTCTGGAGAAAGCTGCAGAAAGAGATGAAAACATACTTATACATTAGACCATACTTTACTATGAATATGTGAATGAAAAAAATGCCTAACCTTAACCTTAACCATGCCTAACCTTAACCTTAACCATAGAAAGAATATTGCCATTCTCTAAGACAAACTCTAACCTTAACCAGCTCCTTAACAGCGCCTAAACTTAACCGTTCTAACCATAACCAACTCCGAAACAATGCCTAACCTTAACCTTAACCATGCCTAACCTTAACCTTAACCATAGAAAGAATATTGCCATTCTCTAAGACAAACTCTAACCTTAACCAGCTCCTTAACAGCGCCTAAACTTAACCGTTCTAACCTTAACCAACTCCGAAACAATGCCTAACCTTAACCTTAACCATGCCTAACCTTAACCGGCGAAAGAATACACGTAAAAAAAGAAAAATCATGTTAAAAAAACAAAATTTGATGGGATTCGAACTTGTCAACAACGGACCGCAGGACCGCAGCGCTGCCAGGTGAGCTGAGCGGCGAATGAAAATCATGGCGGATTAGGGCGGTTACATAATGCCGCAAGCTCTGCCGGCAAGCTCTGCCGCTCCGCTCTGCGGTTGCCGCGCCTGCCGCGGGGCGTGTCGCAGCCAATCAGGGAAAACGCGGAAGCAACGGCAGCACTGCTCCTCTGTTATTAAGCAATAGGCCAACAGGACAACAGGTGCATATTAATGAGCCGAATCTAAGAGCCGAATCAGACGCTAGCACCTAGCACGGCCGTGACGTCACTTCAGGAAACGTATGCCTTATGTCCGTCCGGGTCATAGTACTAGATCAATGGTGGCTCACTCGGTGCATCACAGTTAGCCTATATCTCCGCCGTCCCTGCTACAGTCGACTCGGGACCACTACACTCACTGACGTTAGCCTATAGCCCGCCGTCCCTGCGGGTGGTTCTCTCCTCTTTGTGTGCCCCCGTCCCCGCGGAGGAGCTTGTGGACTCGACAACAGCGGCGGCCGCAGGGCGCCGGAGCCCGCAGCGATAGTTAGCTCATAGCTATCGTGTAACACTAGCCTTTACGGGCTCGAGCACCCTACGGCTGCCGCCGCCGTCGCGTCCATGGGCCCCCCGGCAGGGCACCCGTGGGGACGGGGTGTACAGAGAGGAGAGAACCATTTTGGGTCGGCCGTTCATGCCGGCCAGCGAGCCGGATGTCGGGATATGTTGTTAGCACAATAGCTACCAAGCTAAGCTATGTTATCTACTAACGTTATAAACACAATATGTGTACAACGACACAATGATTTACATTATTACAAATATGGTAACGTGGTTGTGGCTTTTACAAATAGTGGTTAGCTTTAGAGATGGATGGATGGCTATAATCACGGAGCAATAGTGAGGTGAAACAGATACATTTAATTCGGCTAGTAGTAGCAAGCATATATCTATGGTAGCAAGGCTCTCTGCCTGCCACTAGCTGTGTGACTCTCAGCGCCCCCTGGTGAGCCCCCTGGTGCCCTGCACCTGTTGTGACGATCATTTCGATTACACACGCACGTTATGAACCATTGATTAAAATATGCACGTGCGTGGTGATTGTGTTGGGCAGACAAAATGTTTGATAAAAACGCTAAAACTGGGTCAATTTCAATACTTTTTTTTCCCTTCTTCATGAAAGCCACTGTTGGCCTAGTCCACATTGTTTATTGAACAAAAATACAATGTGGAGGTTGACCTTTAAACTAATTTATTTATTTTTAGAATTTTTTTATTCTTAAACTAATTTAATCTATTGAATAGCGACCTGTTGAATGCAACTACAGTTCAATATCTTAAACTAATTTAATCTATTGAACCGTAGTTGCATTCAACAGGTCGTTATTCCTCTGACTTCTCTGTCTCTGGTCTTTCAGAAGACCAGCGCGCGCACACACACACACACGGCTCCCTGCCCGGTCCCCGATAGCCCCAACCCTTTTTCTACCTGAGCTCAGTGTGTGTCTCTTGGTTTGCTAGCGTTAGCTCTGCGGCTAATGTTAGGTTGCCCCGAATTAAAGGGGAACTATCTTATAAATGGCCTTTTTCAGTGTTTAGCATTGTTTCCTAGCTATGTGGACTTATATTAATATGATCTATGTCTCTAATTCTCATATTGGCGCATTCTTCCAATTCTCCTCTCACAATATTCACCCTCACTGAACTGAGTCATCTGAAAATGTGATGATTTGTGATGTCAGAGAGACACCGCTGCATGATAATGTTCAGGCGGCGCAGTGGTTTAGGTGCCCAGGCTCAAAACGGCTTAAGATCTTGAGGTAGAAAAATGCTGTTTTTGAGGACTTCATTAGAAATACAAAACAATGAATTAAAAAAAATAAAAAATTACGAGGTGTTCCATAAACTCACAGGAATTGTGTAAAAGTGCCCAAATAGTGAAAGAAATAGTAAAATAGTTCCCCTTTAAATGAATGACTAGGTTCTAAAGCATTAGAGTAGTTTTCACTGCACATAGAAACAGTCAAACAGCGGGAGCATATGACCAAAAACCAGGCAATTTAGAGCCCTTAAGGAAGCAACTAGTCCGCTCTAGTTCAAGTTTCTTTATTAGTTGTCATACAGAAGTACAGAATAATTTTTTTTTTATCTACTTTTTTCTCCCATCCCAATTTCGTATCGTCCAATTCTACCCTACCCTGTCTCGAACGCTGTCAGGCCATGCCTCCCACAAGCCGGCTGCAATGTGGACGAAGCTTTACATCACGAGTCCCCTCCGGTACTCGAGAAAGCAGCCGTCGCATCTTTTCACCTGCACAGCGCGATCTCTCAGCAGCGGGGGTCTGCATGGGAGGGACACGCCACCCCCGTCGCTTCCCGATTCTGCTGCGCAGGCGCACCAACCAACCTGTAGGAGTCGCTGTCCACAACGTCCGATTCCCACCCATCAGCTTTCCCACCCCTAACACTGCCAATTGTGTTAGTATGAACGACCAGCCAAGCTGATAGCAATGCGGAGAGCTGGGCTCGAACCCAGCGTCTCCTGCATTGGTGGCGAGCGCCTTGCCCACTACACCACCAGAATACTTTTATACAAAATGCTTCTTTCTGTTTCGCTCCAGAGACTGTGCTAGGCAAAAATAGATAATAAAATAAGTATAGCAAGTATAAAATAGAAGTCAAGTACGTAGACAAAAATGTTCAGTATATACATATATACAATGCTCTATGTAGAGTAGAAGTAACTAAGTTACCATACAATATACTATACAGTGCAAAGCAGAAGTGGGATGAGGTACAATTTAGGTACAATATAATTTACAGTAAGGTGTAATGAGGTATGGGTTGTAGTGCAAATTATTTACCGATAAATATAAAGTATGCTTAGGTGTACTAAAGTGGCTAAAGTGGGTTGTATGTTTAAAGTGAGTGTGTGCGTGTGGATGTGTGTGCTCTGAGTGCATTTGATGGTTGTTACATAGTGTTATTGTTCGTTGAGCATCCTGATGGCCTGGGGATAGAAGCTTCTTCTGAGTCTCTCTGTGCTTGCCATGAGACTCCGGTATCGCTTGCCTGACCGCAGCAGTTCAAAGAGGCAGTTGTTTGGGTGGCTCGAGTCTTTGATAATTCTCTTAGCCTTGCCCATGCACCGCTTGTTGTAAATGTTCTGGAGGGTGGGAAGCCCCCCTCCAATTGTGCGTTCGGCTGAGCGGGCCACTCTCTGTAGTCTGCTACGGTCTTGTGCGGTGCTATTCCCAAACCAGGAGGTGATATTGCCAGTCAGGATGCTCTCTATTGTGCATGAGTAGACGTTCTTAAGGATCTTCTGACTTGGAACTTCCTTAGGCGTCTGAGGAAGTAGAGGCGTTGCCGTGCCTTCTTCACAACACTGTCAATGTGTGAGGTCCATGTCAAGTCCTCGGATATGTGGACTCCGAGGTACTTAAAACTGTTCACTCTCTCAACCGGCGCCCCGTCGATGCTCAGGGGGCTGTAGTCCCTGACCCCCGACCTCCTAAAGTCCACAATCATCTCCTTTGTTTTGCTGACGTTCAGGGAGAGGCTGTTCTCTTGACACCATCCCGCTAGAACCTTGACCTCCTCCAGGTAGGCCCTCTCGTCATTTGCAGAGATCAGGCCCACCACTACTGTGTCGTCAGCAAATTTGATGATTGTATTGTTGATCTATGGCTGCATGCTGGCGCTAACGTCAGCGTTTCCGTTAGCCGGTAATTACCGGTATTTGACCGGCAAAATCTGTTGAAGTCCGACATATTTAATCTCTCCGGTCATAGTGTCCGGTGAAAATAGTTCCCTCTGGGCACAGTTTGATTATTTGAATTGTATTTGGATGGGCTGGAGTTGGGTGGCCTATGCGATGAACGAAACAATCATTGCGTTTGTTGTCGTTGCTTCGCTCAGCGAGAGCTTGCTGCTGGATTTGCGGAAGGCATGCAGCTGCAGACCCACAGAACCCACCAGCTTTGCTGGCACAGTGCGGTCCCCAGACCTGGAAAGCTGCTCTGCGGGTCTGCAGCTGGATGCTTCTTGCAAACTAACTGCGGCCGGCTCGCGCTGATAACAGCTTTCATTGTTGGACCGGCTGCTTGGTGGAGCAACGATGAAACGAATGTAATGAATCGTTCGTCGCATGGGCTATTTAATTTTGGCCTGTTTTGGTACGGTTCGGGTGGTCAAGTTGTGCTTGGAGGGAGTTGTTTTCACCGGACATTATGACCAGCACCAAGTCGTTGGGAGGTGGAGATATACATCACGCAAACCCACGATAATGTTGCCGTCTCTCTCTGCAAAATTTCTCAGTTCTTCGCTTGATATAATTAATACAAATGTCCAATATAACGGAATTCGTTAGCTCATAAAAATGTGATTATAACAGACTGCTGTTTAGTGTCGGACCGACTGCCCACATACGCGGTCTATTTTATTTCAAGTCAGCAGCAGCACGGAGTATCGAGGGACTTATTTTATTTGGAATATATTAATGACTATACGCAAAAGTAGCCTCGTTTTAAGTAATAATATTATAAATCTACATGCCTTGAGGATGACATTCTTTATATAGCCTATATCAATTGTTTTAAAGCTCAATAAACTATGACCGGAATTAATCTCATTTGTCCGGTAGATTGAAATCTTGCAGGTCACGGAGACCGGCAACAATTTTTTCTAACGGAAACCCTGGCTAACGTTATTGCTTTAAAATGCGCAACTGTCGGAAAAACCTGGCAGCGATAAGAGGAATCGATAGTCACGGAGGCATGCAATTCCAGGAATCGGACAATTAGGAACCGGCTCCCAACGGGAACCGGTTTTCGATTCCCATCCCTATAAATCACTGAGGGAAAATTGTCTCCATGTATTGACCCATGATGATGTGCAGAGTAACACACAACAACAGCGCAAAAGGACTTACTTCCACTTTCGTTAACATTATGTAGGTGAATGGAGTCCAATCTGTGCTACCCGGCAGGGTGGTGCGCACTGTCAACTGGGTGGTGTCTGGTAACTGGCTGGATAGGTGGTGTCTGGTAACTGAGTGATGGGTGGTGTCTGGTAACTGAGTGATGATAGGTGGTGTCTGGTAACTGGCTGGATAGGTGGTGTCTGGTAACTGAGTGATGATAGGTGGTGTCTGGTAACTGAGTGATGGGTGGTGTCTGGTAACTGAGTGATGATAGGTGGTGTCTGGTAACTGGCTGGATAGGTGGTGTCTGGTAACTGAGTGATGATAGGTGGTGTCTGGTAACTGAGTGATGATAGGTGGTGTCTGGTAACTGAGTGATAGGTGGTCTGGTAACTGACTGGATAGGTGGTGTCTGGTAACTGAGTGATGCTAGGTGGTGTCTGGTAACTGAGTGATGATAGGTGGTGTCTGGTAACTGAGTGATAGGTGGTGTCTGGTAACTGACTGGATAGGTGGTGTCTGGTCACTGGATGGATAGGTGGTGTCTGGTCACTGGCTGATAGGTGGTGTCTGGTAACTAGATGGATAGGTAGTGTCTGGTAACTAGATGGATAGGTAGTGTCTGGTAACTAGATGGATAAGCGGTGTCTTGTTTGGTTAGGCTTTTGAATAGTTTGGCCTCCCATAAATTTTACCGGCACAGAATGGGAGACTGCTCGGAAGTTGCAACTGGCTCCGTTTACCACTAATATAAGTACATGTTTGAAGTAATGGATTCACTGTAGTAGCACAGCTGTAGTGCTGTAACAATCGACACAGGGCTTGTCTTGACTGTAGACCTCTCCAAGACAATGAAAAACACTGAACGGATGCTAGACTTCAGCCAAAGAAAACCAATTCAAATGACAAAACCCTCCTGGGAAGAGTCTGAATGTAAGTCAGGGGTTGGATGTATTAAAAGGAGAGAGACGACTAAAAATAGTAGACCGCAGGACTTTAGCAGTGGAGATCTGGGCTGTTAATCTAGGAGGTTTCTTGGGGGGGCTCCATGCTGTGCGGGTGCAGTAGTGGGACGCTGGCTCCTGTCTGCCAAGAGTTGGTGGTGATGAAAACACAATGGAACACAATGGACCACACTGCAGGAACAGCTGCTTCCAGCCAAGCCCTATTCAGGGGAGAATGATCCCCCCTCTCCATGTCTGGGTGGACAGAACTAACAGAAAACACACAGAGCTCCCAAAAAGATCGGCCCTCTCCTTCCATTTCTCTCCGATGGCTCTATTACAACTCAAAACCAAAAATAGACTTTCTTTGGACTGTGCGCCGTCCTCTCAGACCGGGTCGGCCACATGACTGAACGACAGAGAGACTAGAGAGGTTACGTCAGTTAGGGATTTCGATGGAATTATGTTAATGTCTTCCCTGATAGAGTGAACACCGGGACACCGGTTCCTTGCACGGGGAAAGCCAGACAGTTCTTACGAAATCTAAAGCACCATAATGACCCCAGTCACAGTGAAGAGAGAGAGAGAGGGTCTGAGCTCTTATCCCTCCCTGCTGAATCCCATCCCGCGTCTCTTCCTCTCCTCCTCCAATCCACAGGGTGCTCTCCTCTGCATCTCACGGGCACACCTGTCCCTCATGGCTCGCTGCTATGGCAACCCATGGTAATTTCCAGCTTGTTCACAGCCAGGTTTTTCAGCTCCCATCCTCCCTTTCAGTTCATGTGAATCCATTACTCCGACACACGCTAGACAAAGACACAGTTGTGCACTCACACGCTCAGCTAACCCCCCCCGGCCTGGCGTGGCGTATATTAGGCACACTAACAAGAGTGTAAAGGGCTAATGCTCGCAGTCACTGCCACACACACACATACCACGCATGCACACAAATTGCACATGCAAGATACACAAAAGGGAGGCAGTACATGAGCACACACACACACACAGGAGTTAAGCTGCGTGTACTGCTGGCATATTCACAGCCATTAACACTTAAAGAAATAAATACATTTAAACAATAAACTATAAGAGTTCTAGAAAAGACTTGACCGATGGCAGATGACACACTCTCCTCACAACCCCTATATTGAGTGCGAGTGTGTGTATATATATATGTAGTGATGCACGATATATCGGCCTCCGATATAATATCGGCCGATATGGCCGTTTTTTAACACATCGGTATCGGTCCGATATCAAGATAGGGCAGATAAAAAAAAATAATAATAATAATAATTTCTTTTTTTAATCTTTTTTTTTCTTTTGACATGTTTTGGCCTTAAATTGTTTCAAAATATCTGTCATTTTTGAAAATAAGTAAGTTACAAAAGTAAAAAAAATAAATGCGTTTTGGAAAATAGCTCTTTATTTGATTATCATAAAAAAGTGTTTTCTATACAGAGATATCGACATCGGTAAATATCGGTATCGGCCAGAACAGCAATATTAATATCGGTTATCGGTATCGGCCACAATTTTCACATCGGTGCATCACTATATATATGTAAGTGTGTGTGCGTATATGCGCGTGTGTGTGTGGTGCCGGTCCTGACACGCCACATATACAGTAGAGAAAGACGTCCATAAGTGGACTCTGTTACAACACTCTATTCTTGTCCTACTGTAAACACAGGGGTAATGTTTCTATATCTGCGTGTACACCCTGAGGTATAATTTGAGGGCTTGAAATGTACATCTGCTACATAAAGGAATGTGGCGAGTGTGTGTCGGGGGTTGGTTTGTTTTATGTACCCATGGAAATGACAACAAACTGCCACTGTGGCGCAATATTCTGTGTCATCTCACTCGACAAAAACAACAAAACAAACCACATTACCATCGAAAAACAGCTTGTTGAGTTTAAGATGTGATCTTTTTTGTTAACCCCTTCTGGTGGTAAATGGACTGCATTTATGTGGCGCAGTTCTAGTCTTCCGACCACTCAAAGAGCTTTACATCTTATGCTTCACTTTCACCCATTCACACCAGATGGTGGAGGCAGCCATGCAAGGCACCAACCTGCTCGGCGAGAACAGTTAAGAGGTTCACCGCCTTGCTCAAGGGCACTTCCGACACACTGCAGAGACGAGCCGGGATCAAACCGCCAACCTTCAGATAAACAGACGACTGCTCTACCTCATGAGCCACCGTCGACGCCATCTCACAGGTAATTGAGAGCGTATGGGACCTTCAGATGACAAATGACTAAACTCCTGAGCCACTGTCACAGTAGGTTATACAGACTCTTGCATACCTGGAGTGATGAGAGGCTGGGCGCTGATGGTCGTGACGCTGCGGCTCATGTTTATGGCTCGCACCTCCGTGACCCCGGCGCTGTCTCCTTTCCTCCCCCCCTCGGAGGGGCCATCGGGGGGGCCAGCCTTCAGCCCTGCTGCCCCCTGGCTCCCCTGGGCGGGGTTCTTGATCAGCGAGGCGGGCTGGATGGGAACGGGCGTCTGCTTCAGGCTCAGGGCCTGCAGAGTCTGGGTCTGAGAGGAGGACGCCGTCGCCCCCTGCTGGCCACGGATGGCCAGGTTCTGGACCTGGTTCTTAACGAAAGAGGCAAAATAGATGGGGATATTAGAGACACAAATACAATTCATGCGTTATTTCTATGATACAGTGCAGTTCAGATTCAATCTGTGAATATGAAGAAGTCTCTCCTTAGGCTGAATACTGGAGTGATGATGTCATCATGAGACAAGTCCTGGAGCTGCTTCATAGACCATGTGAGTCGAACAGTTCCCTGGTGATTTTGAATTTTTTTAAATTATTATAATTTTTTTTTTAAATGGGATATGGCTATATCTTCTGATTCAGAGCTGTAAGCGCCACATCTAAACAAAACTCCTTTGGGTATTGTAGCTCCAACAACATCAGTCTCTCATTTATTGTAAATGAAAAAAAACTCCCAAAAACACTTGATGCCATCACAAATTCAAGTATTGACGTTCTGATTTTTAGCTCAGCGAGAGAGTTGTCCATGTTAATAGATATTGACGTTGTCCTAAGATCATTGGAATAGCGCAGTGCAAATTCTGTTTTAGTTAGGATTTTCCCTTTAAAAATAAAAAGGCCCAATCAGTAATCCAAACAACACTAATTGGCAGCAACACCACCAAAATTAAAACTTGGAACGGAGACATGTTTTTATTCTCTAGTTAACTGACTGAGCTCTTAACACATGTGGCGCCAGACCCGAGATATCCCGGGTTAACTCGCCATGCGTTGGGCGCCAAGACCAGAGATTTCTCAGGTTTTGGTCGTTTATTCCTTTATTCGATTTTTTATTCATTATTCATCCACGGACCTCTGTTACCATATAGGGAATGAGTCTGAGGTCGCCAAACTGCAATACCGGCCGCATCCTGCTAGACGGCGGTATCGAGCACCCTTTGTAACCTTGTATCTTGGCCTGTGTAATGGCCAAACGTTTCCGGTTTCATGTTTCCTTGTCCTGCCGGTTCCATTGAAGCGCGTCAAATATCCCAGATCCATATGTTGTGGTGGATTATGCCGTGGGCCAAATGGACATTGGATGTACCAGATGGCGATCAAACAATTGGAATATTATTTTTGGAATACTCCATCACAGGTAAGAACGATCCGACGTCAATTTTAGCTTGATCCTGCAATGCTTTTATACCGATCAGGCTGATAAGCCACCCCCCCCCCCCCTTTCATGCATTCATGATGGAACATAAAACCTATGATATAGATTTGATTTCGGGATAATAGCGTATACAGGAAAGAAATGGCAACGTCTCTAGTGGATTTGACGTATAGGGCTATAACTCAGCATTTCATGAATTACCCTAGACCGCTCTAAAACCATACTTATATTCACCATGGTATAACACAGGAATGTATGGATGGAAATTTTTTTTCTTTTTCACATATTGAACGATAGATAGGTGATGTCAAATAGGCCATAGGAATGTATGGATGGAAAATCTATTCTTTTTCACATATTGAACGATAGATAGGTGATGTCAAATGGGCCATAGTATTGTATCAATAGAATAT
Source organism: Notolepis coatsorum (assembly GCF_963971535.1). Classification (NCBI taxonomy): domain Eukaryota; kingdom Metazoa; phylum Chordata; class Actinopteri; order Aulopiformes; family Paralepididae; genus Notolepis; species Notolepis coatsorum. The sequence continues at coordinate 100,660,704 of NC_140170.1, forward strand.
AGTTATAGCTCTACAAACAAGGTTTTTTCAAGTTTCTTTAATAGTTGTCATACAGAAGTACAGAATACTTTTGTACAAAATGCTTCTTACTGTTGCGCTCCAGAGACTGTGCATGACAAGATAAGTATGAAATAAAAACATAGTAAAAATTAGAAGAAAAAAAAAGAGGTCACAGTGTTCAGTTTAGACATATGTACAATGTTCGTAGACGTAGTTACCATACAATATACAATACTGTGCAGTGTACTAATATACAATACTATATAGTGCAAGGCATAAATGGACGAGGTGCAGTTTAGGTACAATTCACAGTAGGTGTACGAGTTGTAGTGCAAATCCTTTATCAATAAATATAAAGTGTAAGTGTGTTTGTGTGATCTAAAGTGTGGAGAGTGGGTGCTGCAGTGTGTTGTTTGTTTGAGTGAGTGTGTGTGTGCGTGTGGGTGTGTGTGCTGTGTGCATTTGATGGTTGTTGCATAGTGATTATTGTTCGTTTAGCGATTATTGTTCGTTTAGCAGCCTGATGGCCTGGGGATAGAAGCTCCTTCTGAGTCTTTCTGTGCTCGCCATAAGACTCCGGTATCGCTTGCCTGACGGCAGCAGTTCAAAGAGGCAGTTGTTCGGGTGGCTCGAGTCCTTAATAATTCTCTTAGCCTTCCCCTTGCACCGCTTGTTGTAAATGTTCTGGAGGGTGGGAAGCCCCCCTCTAATTGTGCGTTCGGCTGAACGTGTCACTCTTTGTAGTCTGCTACGGTCTTGTGCAGTGCTAGGTGACTCAGTCCTATCGTTTAAAGCTCGGCCTAGCTACAGCGGGCCCTAACTAATAGCTGGCGCCGAATGAGTTATTACAAGGGCCATCAATAGACAGACATATGGGGTTTTGATAACATTTGCTGTATTTTGTGCCTGTAAACATTTGTAAACACTGCAGTAAAACTGATCTATATTCTGCTTCATGATTTAAGAAAGTTCCAAAAAGATTATTTTCAAGTACATAGGTTTGGTTGGCACGGTGAGAAAGAGTGCTGTGTGGAACTAGTGTTCCATGATAAAACTATGTGCAGGAATTCTAATTATCTGTGACAATAAGTGACATTAATCCACCATGGAAAACAATCAATCGTGCATGTCCATGGTTATGCTTCATTATAGTTATTGGTACGTATCAGATTTACTGGATTTCATGTTGAAATTGCTGTGTTCTGTATAGATTTTGAATGTGTACTTACAGTATGGCTAGCATACAGTTAGATGCTAAGGGTGTAACGATCCCAATACAGAATTGAAAACCTGAAGAAAATGTTTCGTGTTTGCTGTATTTTGTGCCTGTAAACACTGCAGTAAAACTGATTATATACTAACTATATTCTGCTTCATGACGGGTTAAGAAAGTTCCAAAAAAATTATTTTCCATTTGCATCCTTTAAATCCTTTAAGTATGTATGTGAATATACCCCATATTTACATGGTAAACTAATTTATTGGGCCTTTAAGTGGGGGGAACGGATAAGGTAGGGGTGCACAATGAATTAGGAGTCTATTGAGCTATAAGATTAGTGGCAAGAGAGTTTTCTTGCATGCCAGGTTATCTAACATGTTATGTTATGTATCCTGCAAGCAGTATGAAGTGTTTGATCCTGGCCACTCAAGTTAACAGCTGATCATGGTGTACCTGTAAGGAGGACTGCGTGGAGCTCTCCGATTGGACAGCTGTCACCGTGGCGGTGGGGGTGAAGATGAGCTGGGGCGACAGAGGGACAGCACGGCCCAGACTCCTGGCTACCTGCACCAAGTTACTCTGCTGCGCCTGGAACACACCACAGACCAGCCACATCAACACCTGCTGCTCCACACCACAGACCAGCCACATCAACACCTGCTGCTCCACACCACAGACCAGCCACATCAACACCTGCTGCTCCACACCACAGACCAGCCACATCAACACCTGCTGCTCCACATCACAGACCAACCACATTAACACCTGCTCCACACCACAGACCAGCCACATCAACACCTGCTGCTACACACCACAGACCAGCCACATCAACACCTGCTCCACACCACAGACCAGCCACATCAACACCTGCTCCACACCACAGACCAGCCACATCAACACCTGCTCCACATCACAGACCAGCCACATCAACACCTGCTCCACACCACAGACCAGCCACATCAACACCTGCTCCACACCACAGACCAGCCACATCAACACCTGCTACACACCACAGACCAGCCACATCAACACCTGCTACACATCAACACCTGCTACACACCACAGACCAGCCACATCAACACCTGCTACACACCACAGACCAGCCACATCAACACCTGCTAGACATCAACACCTGCTACACACCACAGACCAGCCACATCAACACCTGCTCCACATCAACACCTGCTACACACCACAGACCAGCCACATCAACACCTGCTCCACACCACAGACCAGCCACATCAACACCTGCTAGCAGTAGTTTTTGGTTGGTTATGTTTGTTCACCTTCAGCGACGCCCCGCCACACACATAAAACATTCACACTTGGGAGCCGCCCTAGTGTACAACCACAGTCTTCTACTATTCGGCAACTGTGCAGTTAGGGAGTAAGTGCCTTGCTCAAGGACACAGCTGTAGTTGAAGTAGATCACTGGTTAAATTCCCAGACTGGCAGGGAGATCTGTGTAGGGGAAGTGCGTGAGTAACTGTCGCAGATTTCCCTGCCAATCTGGGAATTTGAACCGGTGATCATTTGGTCACAAGCCTGCGTCTCTACCCTTGTGGCCTCGCACACACAAAGTGCTTCAGTTGCCATATGAAGTCGTTATACCCATGTTGTTTATGTTTCAACAAGCACGTAATTCATGACGAGCTGCGACCCATCTGGCTGCACCCCCCCACACTCTTCTGTTACTTGCTGCATTGATATGCGCTTCCTTCGACCCAAGAACGGTAGGCATTATCTCATTATGCAGTTACTGTATCTAGTGGCAAAGTTGTACATTTCCCACCTTCGATTATAGTACCACTATCTGGCCGATTGCTGTGATATTTGTTGTGAGGCATTGGTACATCAATATCGGTCAGTGTGGCAAATACCTATATCTATTATGTGAAAAGTGCCACCATGTGGCGGAATGACACAACTTTTCACTTCTTCGCTAGCATGGAGCAAACAAGGGTGTCAAGTCTTAGTCTTAGGCAAATAGGACTAAGAGTTCATGAGTAACGCATCACTTTCTGTTTACGATGTGTTTTTACAAAATTTGTTTGGGTGTGGCAGTCATAAGGTTTGGGCAAGCACCTTCCTGAATCACACATGTGGAGACGTTGGTCCCTAGATGCCACACAACAGGTTTCGTGAGAGATGAGACCGCTGTATGTGTGTACAAAGTCTTGTGTCAAATAAGACAGTATAGAAGCAAATTTCATATTTCTAGCACATACCATGACATGGAAAACTATTTATTTCGGTATTATCCTTTTTTCTTTTTTTTGGGACAGACCGACAGATGGACCATCAGACTGACAGAGTGCTGTGAAATTGATGTGTGATTGAATACTTAAGTGTTTCCTAATGCCGGTGTACAATGTTTTTTTCACTTGGTATGCATTTGCAAAAACAACAACAAACAAAACAAACAAACGATACAGAACACATATGCACCAACTAAAAATACGATACACACTAAAACGACATCAGGAACGACAGCCAAAACACAACTCACAATATCTGCCAAAAACCATCACATGTAGTTAGCGATGCCGTTTGTTCACTCATGATGAACAGACAGGCTGTGACTACTGTTGGCAAACCAAGTGCCGGCAGTGTAACTGATGCCAAGATAATACAGACAAGTTACCCAGTCCTAGCATTGTGACAATAATAGGCTGCTAATAGCAAGCGTTAAAAAGCTACTTTCTACTCGTTAGGCATAAAGAGCTGGGGGTGTTTTGATTGCTCCTGTGCCTCCTACTGTCCTCAGAGCAGTCACATGACGCCTCCTACTGTCCTCAGAGCAGTCACGTGACGCCTCCTACTGTCCTCAGAGCAGTCACGTGACGCCTCCTACTGTCCTCAGAGCAGTCACGTGACGCCTCCTACTGTCCTCAGAGCAGTCACATGATGCCTCCTACTGTCCTCAGAGCAGTCACGTGACGCCTCCTACTGTCCTCAGAGCAGTCACGTGACGCCTCCTACTGTCCTCAGAGCAGAGTCACGTGACGCCTCCTACTGTCCTCAGAGCAGTCGCGTGACGCCTCCTACGGTCCTCAGAGCAGAGTCATGTGACGCCTCCTACTGTCCTCAGAGCAGAGTCACGTGACGCCTCTTACTGTCCTCAGAGCAGAGTCACGTGATGCCTCCTACTGTCCTCAGATCAGTCACGCAGAAGTTATTCCTCCTGGTGTTAATAATGAATCTGGGAATGCCAGATGAAGAATAAAACACAGGCATTTACTATGGAGAGCTATGCATGCGTGAAAAACACAAGGAACATACACACGGCTCCAAAAGTACGTGACCTAGTACGTTTATTTATGCAGCATGCGTGTGCCAGCGGGTATGCTAGCTGCGTCTGGCATCTCACCATCTGTGCACGCAGGTACATCTGTGCTTGGCTGGCGGTGAGGGCGGGACCGGAGGGGCTGCCCAGCAGCACGGCCTGCTGGGAGATACCGGTGGGGGCGGAGCTCACGCTATGGGCTCGGCTGAGCAGCTGAGCAGCGGCTGGGGAGGTGGTTAGGTTCATCTGGGTGGGGAGGAGAGTAACAAGTACGGTGATCAGGTTAGAAAAAGGGATGCAACGACATTTTGGTAACTGAAAATATTCAGCTGAAAGTAGCAATTAATAACACATTCGGCCGGAAAGAGTGAAAAGGCAAAATATTTTGACCGAATGTGTGGTTAGACATAAAGTATAGACATAAATATGATGCGGTTTCCAAATAATTAGATTATCTCTATGATTGTTTCGTTGCTCTGCTACTGATAACGTGTTCAAACCCCAACTGTATCCCATTAATCTCCTATGAGAGAGCCTGAAGCAAGCGTTGCCATCAAGCTCCTACTTAGCCGCTCAGACTGTGGTTCAAACAGTGCCGGCAAACCATGCTGTTCTGTGAACGCGATGCACTCCAGACTCTGTACACCTTACTGCATCGTGACTGTGACTTGATCCGTGGTATAAAGACCATTACGTTGTTGTGAGGAAAAAGCAGCATGTACGGAAAATAATGTTGTACAAGCGTTCTTTTGACTCAACGTATCCTCTGTGCTGCGAGCCCTGTCTCCAACTCAACTGGCATTTCCATCAAATCCTATTTACCCTGGATCATTTCATGCTGCTTTCTCCCCACATCAAAGTAATGGTCTTTATAACACGGATCTAACCTCTTGGATATTGGAGGACCAATCAAGGCCTCTTTCCAGAGCTGGCACAGAAGGCATGCAGGTACTTGTCTGCCCCATGCATAAGCACAGACAGGGACTCATTTGTTTATTTATTTTCAGTTATTGTGTTTTTTTGGTGTAATGTCTGGTGGAAAGGACAATTTTCAATAGACTAATACAAGTTTTTCAATGTAAATTTTATTTAGTCATTGAAAAGCATAAATCAAAAGCTAAATGTATTTAATACAAGTCATGCAATGGTATAAATTGGCAAATAAATGAAAAAAATACAGGTATTCGGCCAAGTGTTCCCTTATATTCAGTTTCGGCCAAGAATTGTTTCCCTAGTTAGAAATGTTCCTCTGTTAATACCATCTTATATAGACAATATTGACGAATAATAAATCACTTTCTAACACTTGCCCAAGCTCTCGTCTGTACACGCAGTTAGATGCAATCAGCTCGTACAGACCGGAGCTCGATCCCATTGACTTTCAATTAGTTTGAGGCCAACTGCTGAATAGCCCGAAACAGTATGAGAAACAGCATGGATTGTGCTGAGAAAGGACTCTACCGATCAACAGCATCATTGGTAGGGTGGGGTACCTTTCACATTTGAACCGATAACCCAACGGTACCTTTTTTCGGTACTTTACTCTAAAGGAGGTTATCTACCTACCTCAGTTGTAAAAAAAAAAGAAAAAAAAAGAAAAGAAAAAAAATCAAAACCTCAAATAATTTATTATCATTATTATTTATTTAGAACAATTTGTTAACACATTGAGTGCCAGCAGGGGGCGCACTATTTATCGCTTGAATGCCAGCCTTTTGGGACTGATTTTTCGATATTTCATGATTTTCACGGAGCTATTTCTATATTCTATATTATGGCTATGTGTCTAATACGCCCGTCGCTTATCAATGACTTGCAGTCAACATGTACGAAACGGATTGTTTTTTCATCAGTACATTTCCGTACATTTAGTGTAATACACACAACACGTTGTCATTTTCCGGCTGATTTATTAATCGTTTTCAAATAAACGCTAGATTATAGATAGTATATGTGTACTTATGCACGCTAGAGAAGCGGGCTGAAAAATTTATTATATATGACCTGGTCAGCGCTAACGTCATATACACAGATACACACATAGGGGACACGTTGTGAAATATGTGAAAAAAACATCTGATTACCCCAAGACTGGTAAAATAGATTCAGATCAGATCAGATGTTCTGCAAAAAGATTATTCCAATTCCTGATCGCCATTCCAAATATCGATCGCGTTTATTGATCCAACGTTATGTACTCGAAACACATAATCCACGCTGCTCTGAGGGTCCCCAATGAATGCAGTAGTCTCGGGTTACATGCCTGAGAAGTAAAATGTGGAATTCGGAGTTTTAAACGTGACAGAGGTGGGGGTGTCATAATGACACTCACTGTAGTCTGAGAGGAAGCCGATTGTTGGGAAGACGTGCCGTTCTGGGAGGAACCTTGTCTTCCTGCTGCAAGACTGGCCTGAGGTCAGCCGGGAGAAAAACATGGAGAACAGGGTTAAGACCACATAGAACATTTTGGTCCATTAGTAGAGGTTCTCATCTAATTCCACTCTAAATGAGAACGTCTGCCAAATGACTTACATTCCTCTGTGTGTGAAACGACTACAGTAAAAGTATGTATTCATGTATTTTTTAGGTTACAAGGTTATGTTGTTGTTTGCAGTGTTGTTTGCAGTGTTATTGTGGAGCCGTCACACAAAACAGGATGCCCCCCCCCCCCCCCCCCCCCCCCCCCACAGAAAAAACCATGGGTCAGCCAGTGACAACAGTGGAGCTCTGTGCTTGTGGAAGCTCATCTACCTGCTGAGCGGCGGCCAGGCTCTGGAGCTGAGCGGTGCTGAGGTTGTGCTGCTGCTGGAGGGCTGCGGTCTGGAGCATCAGGTGCTGCTGCTGGGCTGCGTACATCTGCTGCAGGTACTGGGCCGCCGTGTTGGGCTGCCTGTGGAGCGCCTGTTGGATCACCTGCACACGGAGCACAGGGGGGGGGGCGGGGGGTCAGGGGATGACGCTAATGATAACGTGCCGTGTGCAGGGGTTCTCACAGGTTGTTAGGTTATCTGTGGTGGTAGGAGGCCTGGGGGGTTAAGACAGTGGGTTATCTGTGGTGGTAGGAGGCCTGGGGGTTTAAGACAGTGGGTTATCTGTGGTGGTAGGAGGCCTGGGGGGTTAAGACAGTGGGTTATCTGTGGTGGTAGGAGGCCTGGGGGGTTAAGACAGTGGGTTATCTGTGGTGGTAGGAGGCCTGGGGGGTTAAGACAGTGGGTTATCTGTGGTGGTAGGAGGCCTGGGGGGTTAAGACAGTGGGTTATCTGTGGTGGTAGGAGGCCTGGAGGGTTAAGGCAGTGGGTTATGTTGTGTCTGTCCACTATTTTTGTTACTTTTGTTATGCCCCCCCCCCCCCTATGTAAAGCGGCCCTGGGTCTTCTGAAAGGCGGTATATAAAACAAAGTTATTATTATTATTATTATCTGTGGTGGACTGGTGGTAGGTAGGAGGTCTGGGGGGTTAAGAATAAGACAGTGGATTATCTGTGGTGGTAGGAGGCCTGGGGGGTTAAGACAGTGTGGTGGTAGGAGGCCTGGGGGGTTAAGACGGTGGGTAATCTGTGGTGATAGGAGGTCTGGGGGGTTAAAACAGTAATCTGTGGTGGTAGGGGTCCTGGGGGGTTAAAATGGTGGGTAATCTGTGGTGGTAGGCGGTCTGGGGGGTTAAGAATAAGACAGTGGGTTATCTGTGGCGGTAGGAGGCCTGGGGGGTTAAGGCAGTAGGTTATCTGTGGTGGTAGGAGGCCTGGGGGGTTAAGGCAGTAGGTTATCTGTGGTGGTAGGAAGTCTGGGGGGTTAAGGCAGTAGGTTATCTGTGGTGGTAGGAGGTCTGGGGGGTTAAGGCACGTAACTGAACAGCAGTTGGAACTGCGTCAATACCCAGAGAATGCTGTCAATGTGTTGGTCACCTTGGGAAATCTATTTGTGGCGAGTCTGTTCAATATTGTGGTGGGGTTAGGGTTAGCTAATGTATCAACGATACAATGTATCAATTTACTGAAAGCAGAGACAACAGGTAATACTAGGGATGCTCGATATTGGCTTTTTTTACCGATACCGATATACCGATATTGTCCAACTCTTAATTTCCGATACCGATATATGCAAGGTTTCCCCCCTCAAAAAACGTACATACATATCTCTTGTCGTGTAATTAACACAACATTATGCATACTTTGACAATAAATAAAATAATAATTTGTTCTTACTTGCTTGACTGTGTAAATAAAGGTTAAATAAATGTAAAAAAAAAAGAAAATATCACATTTTTATGCCAATATCGGCGGATAATATCGGTAGGCCGATAATATCGGACATCCCTAGGTAATACTAATCATTATTATTATCATTACATTAGCTTTATAAATTTTCTAGAACTTAAGGTCTTGTCCAGACGAACTTTAGTTTTCATTTAGTTTTCATTTCAAAAACGTTTTCCGTAAAAACACTAAATCGTCTCAAGAAATATGTGCGTTCAAACTAAACCACTTAAAACTCTGTATCGCTGCCACAAATGTACAAAATAAACGCCTTTCCTGTTTTAGACGTCGCTCTTTTATTTTGAAACCCCCCGACCGGAAATGTTATTGTTTTTGCTAGCGGAACAACTTGTGTGGTCCGGTTCTGTGCTTTTGAGCTAACGCTAGTTTCCAAGGGAGAGGAGAGAGACCCCGCGGCTCACATGCAGCTACAGGCAATCGATGAGGAGGAGGAAGAGCTGCTGATTTTAATCGGCAGGAGAGAGAGAGCGCGTCAAAGCCGTATATAATATGGTGCGTCGTAGGCACGACAGTGCAGCTCGAACTACCTGTTGTATTAAATTAATTTATGTTTAACTTGTCCCTGTGTGCAGTCCTTTCGACTAGCCCCACCCGTTCAATGATGCATGTAATTGTATTAACGTTACTGTGTGTTGTAGCTATGTTAATAATGCACATGCGGGTTAAGGTAGGTGGGCTATCATCGGTTCAGGAAAGATGCGTACTGGCTTGTAAAGACAGGAACGCAAGGGTGGCGTTGATTGATTGCGTCTTCAGATTTGTTCACTCTGGGACCCGTTCTCAGAAAATAGCGTATTCAGGCTCCCAGAACAAGGTTACGTCTGGACGAAACGTGCATACAATAAAATACTTTGGCGGATACACCCAAAATCGTCGTCGTCTGGACAAGAGAGACACACAACAGACAGGCATGAAAACAAACACACAAGGATGGAAAGGGAAAGAGAAGGCAGTGGAGAAGAGATGGGTCTCGAGGCGGGATTGGAACATTTAGAGACTCTGGAACTCCCTCCCTCAAGACATTAGAGACTCAGAGCCTGGGAGCCGTCCTGGAGAGGGCTCCATCCCCAGAACGGCTAAGGTTGGACTTGGGGGCGGAAAGAAAGCAGGCTGAGGTACACAATGTGACCGTAGATTGAAAGTACCGGTAATTTACACATTTCCTATAAATGTATGTATAAATGTATCCTATGTATTCGCAAGCAGATTTGTAGATAATTGGTAGATAAGCAGCAGAGACTACCATTATGTCAATCTTTCTGTTAAGAGAAATATGAAATTCATGTCAATAAAAACAGGCTCAGTCATGTGTCCTTCAAGCGATTATAATGGAGTTAATCTCTTCCAGTGACGAGGCCTCTCCACACCCTTCATCAAAGTGGTGACTGACAGCCTCAAGCCTGGTTGCCAAGCAGAGAGGTTGACCTGTGGCCCATTGGTTTATAGAACCAACATGACCCAAGAGGAGTCTGAATGCAATGGATACATCCATTCAATCCTCATTGAGCGTAAACCTTCTGGTAGTTCTGTATACTGAATGGGCCGGCCGGTGACAATACTGCTCAATTCCGTACCGACAGCGGATTAAGTGCAAGAAAAGGAGGATGGAAGAAGCTAAAGTCCTAGAGGCACAGCGGCAGCATTAAAAGCAGGGTAAACGCTGAACGGCGATCTGGGAGAGGATCACTATGTGGGTCTCCAGGTCAAGAGCACTACAGCAGAGGACAAGGTATGGAGGCCTAACAGGAAGTGAAACAGCTTTGAATTGCATTCTACTCTCTCATTGAATCCATTGTAAGGCTGAGACGATATGCCATTTGAAAGAATCGATAAATCGGGACCAGATTATCGATAAATATATATATATATTTTATTATTTTTATTTTATTTAAACAACAAATGTATGTTTATTTTGCAGCAATTCTTTGTTGTTGCCGCCATCTTTAGTGTTAGACTTCCCCATTCAAAAAACTACCACAGTGATCCTTCTCATTTATTTCTTTTGATATTTTTCCCCCTCCTTTTTCCTCCGATTTTCTCCCATCCCAATGTTAGTCGTTATGCCAATTCCCAATCCCCTTCCTGGTCGCTGCGCACTTACCCCCCACAGTCGGTCTGGGAGAGTGGAGGCTATCACGTGCTTCCTCCGACACACGTCTAGCCAATCAACAGCTTCTTTTCACCTGGCAGCGCGGACTCTCACTGAGAGGGTGTAACGTGTGGAAGGATCACACTACCCCCCTTAGATCCTATCCGCGCTGAGCAGGCGCCCCGACCGAACTGTAGGAGTCGCTGTTTACAACGACCCGGACCCACCCCGCCAGCTTTCCCACCCTCTAATACAGCCAATTGTATTAGTGTGAACGGCCAGCCAAGCTGGTGACAACGCCGGAGCTGTGAGCTGGATTCGAACAGGCGAATCCAGCCGCTCCGGTGTTGGTGACGAAAGCAATCTCCGCTACGCCACCTGACCGCTCTGATCCTTCTCATTTTATAGTAAATTCAACTGAATTTACATGAAATGGGGATGTTTTAACTAAAACATGCCATAAGACCTAGTATTTTAGTAAAGTATAAAAAAAAATTACATATGCAAATATATCGATATGTAACGCCACTTATCTATATCACACAGTTATCAATAATTATCGATAAGTGGTCTCAGCCTTAATCCATTGAATCTAATCCAAGTTTCTATGACACTGTAGGCTACAATTACTTTGATCTTATTATTCTCAGACTATTTACGGTCACGTTGCTTCCAATTATCCCTCCCTAATTTTGCCTACTTGCTATCTGAGCTTTTATTTAATTTGTATTGTTTTAAGTCGTTCTGGATAGGAGCGTAATGCCTAAAACGCGAATGAATCCCCTAAAATGCCAACATGCCGTTTACAGGATTCAAAAGATTGTCTGTGAAACCCGAGTGGTCATCGATACTGTGAGCCACAACATTGTGCTCAGCGAACTCCCGAGACGTCGGAATTGAAGGCACTGCACTCAGCTGGCTCCAGTCCTAACACAACCACAAATCACACAAGGTGTCCCCCAGGGTTCTGTACTCGATCCACTCGGCACCAAATGCCGCCCAACAACCCACCACTTTCCCACATCGACTCCTGTCTGTCTGCAATAGAAATATGGATGTAAAGACAATTTCCTAAAACTTACCAGCACCAGCAAAGTCAAAAACTCCATACTCTCCATTGATGGCACAACTCCTGTCTCCGCCTCCTCCAAAGCAGGCAAACTTGACGTGATCCTTTAACCCACCCTCTTCCTCGACCCTCACATCCACCAAAATGTCAAATCCTCCTTCTACCACCTCTGCAATAGTGCAAATAGTCACTCCTTGCTGGTTCAACACTCATCCATGCCTTCATTTCCTCCCGTCTTGAATACTGCAACTCACTCCTCTACGGCATCAGGGCTAGCTCCATCAACAGGCCCCAAATGGTCCAGAATGCATGCATTCGCCCGACTCCTAACACCCCCCCCCCCCCCCCCAAGACATTAAGGATTCAGAGTCTGTCTTCATTTACCAATTCCACCTCAAGCCTTCTTAACCCCCCCCCCCCCCCCCCCCAGCCTTATTTGTTGTGTTATGTCTGTCCCACTAATAACAACCCCTTATTGTAAAGTGACTGAGTTCTAGAAAAGCACTATATAAATCCCATTTCCTTTTTAAATTATTATTATCATGATTAGGGTGACAGTTACCATCTTCCTGGGCCCTCATTTATCAACCTGACGTACGCACAGATATGTGCTTAACCCGTGCGTACGACCATTTCTAAGCAAAGTGTGGGATTTATCAATTCGAACTTGACTTTGTGCTTATGTCTACGCACAGCTCTGAGCATGCTTAGCTGACGCCCAGTGGTAGAATATCGTTACTACGGCATATGCGCTCCTCAGTTCATGCATTAGTTTCAACGTGGAAATAAGCTTCCGTGCATTACTTCCAACACTGGCGTGTTCAACTTCTGTATGACCCGTAATTCATTATAGTTCATTGTAAAATAGCGACAGTAGTGTAATTATAACGGGCTCATGCGGGAACAAGAGGTTGGCTTGCTTGTTTGGCACGGGGGGCAGAAGCAGAACACCCACCTCCAAACGCCATTAAATATTGTTTCAAATAAAAAGCGACATACTATTATTTTGTGTCATGTTTCCAAATAAGATTGGCCACAACGGAATGCTTTCTACTTCAATTTGTTGATTAGAATAGATTACCTCGCTCCGTTGAAACTTCACTGAGCTCAGCACACAGACATGATAATAATAATAACAACAACAACAATAATAATAGCTTCATTTTACATAGCGCCTTTCAAGAGACCCATGCAAGGTCGCTTTACATAGATGGGGGGGGGGGGATAACAAAGTAATAAAGATAGTGGACAGACTATGTAAATATGATGATGGGATTCAAGTTCGCGTTTTTATTGATCATAGGCATGCTGTCAGAGTATGGTGTCATAATCAAACATTCTAGAACATTTGTCGTCATAATAGAACATAGACTACATGGCATGGTCCATCGTGATTGTAACTGAGGGGTACAATTCCCTGACTGTATTGATAAGTATGGTATCATTAAACCACTACCGCTTTATGTACTTTAATTACTGGCCATACAGTACATGATATCTAAATATAATGAACACTTCCCACAATGAACCGGTTCTACACAAAGTTGTCTTTAAGTATTTATTGCAGCAAAAGGTACATAATACTTCTCTATTATACTTTGAATGCACTTGTAAGGCAAAGGAATGTGCGTAGGCAAATCAACAATGAATGTCCATTCTCTGGTTACGCAGGAGGTAATTATACAACCTGAATCTTAGGGAATTATATCTATGGTACACTAGTAATATATAGCGGGAGATACTGGAAGGGTCCCCCTGGTTGTAAGCCAGCAGGGGTAGAGGGTCTGTCGGTAGTAGAGAGTCTGGTCAACGATGGCTAAGGAGACTCCAAGTACAGGAGACGGTGCAATAGCCTCTTGATCCACAGACGAATACAGCTGTTCTCCGTAGACTGTAGCTCCACAGTGAAGAAAGCTAGCCGGCCTCAGGCTCTCTGAGGCGCCGACTCGACTTGGCTCCTCGCGGGGTAAATCCAACACGTGTAAGCGTCGGCGATTCTCCGCTCCATAAATCACAGGACCAAAGCAAATATATTCCAGCCGCAAAGGGCTATGTAGTCGTCGGGTAGATTAATCCAGTGTACATGTCCACACGGTTCTCGTCTAGGTCTCCTCGGGTGAAAGCGCCATGAAAGCAGCCCAGCCTGGATAAGAACTCTAGCTAATACGAGGAAGCGTTGGTGATGCTGGTCACTGTAGAACTTTAGCCGCACGATACACTATACACAAATAGACTATTACTGACTTAATAGAAATATGTCGCACTCGACGGTATAGCGCCAAACTCTGACAATTCAGTTATTAATTCGCACGCGGTCTCAATGCTCTATTCTGGGGCCAAACAGGCCATACTTCACCGCACGTTGTATCGTGGGTGAGGCTTCAACTTATTGGGTAACTCTTGACTTCTGACTAAGTAAGACTAAGTGCTTCTGTATTCACCTGTGCCGTATTTATACGCACGGTGAACAAACTAGTGCCAACGACATTTCTGTCTCGTATCCCTGGGCAAGGCCGGGCATGCACAGACATGTCTTGACGGTGACTTTGAACCTGACTCTGGAGGCGCGGCCCCGGCGCCTGTGGACCGCTGTCCAATAGGAGAATGAAATATTATGGTCTGTGCTAAAGGGATATTCCGTGTATATGTACAAGGAATATACAAGGGATATCAAACGATATACAAATACTATGCAATATATATCAATAAATAAATATATATATTCGGTTTAATCTGATCCTTTGTAACAGTGATATTGTGTAGACTGTTATTACTGTACCACCCATTGTGACAACAGCCTTGTGAGCTCCCGCACACAAACATGATGGAATTCAGTTTGTATTGATCACATAGGCAGGCTACATCATATATGGCAGTGAGATTCATTGTTCTTGTATATGCTCTCGTATTATTGTTTATATAGGCTACCCAATACTGACATCAAAATAGATTGTATGCCTCTAGAAATCATATGCAGCAGGTAGAAAATTGACGGAAAATCCGTCGCGATTTGGAATAAAATTGAGGAGAACTTTAATCCCTGGGTATTAATCAAACAAAACGGAAAAAGGCAGTCATATTCCAGCACAGTCTTTATTAGTGTTTGCGCTGCCCAGGCAGCAATGGTTAATAGATATCATATCCGACATCACCGTACATGTACACGTCTGTCAGCCTGTCTCATAACACGCTTCCCTCGGTTTAGTAAATTTTTCCACATTTCATGGGGGTGTCCCATTACCGTATATGGTTAATCGGGGCGGTTTTGGTATGCAAATACGTGAAAGTGTGCACGAGCCTTAGCGTAGAAGCAAGGTGATATTTATCATGACAGGTGTGCGTAGGACCTGTGTACGCACGTGTGATAAATCCCGTTTTTTTTTGTGCGTGCACACATTCTAAATTCTGTGCTTACGTGTGGAAATAGAACATTTTCTGAGGAAACTTGATAAATGAGGGCCCTGGACTTTTACTTTTAAAACAACATTGTTCAATATTATACTTACTGTACACTTACTGTAGATTTCTGTATATATTTACTGTATATTTTATATTAGAATGTATATACATAACATAGGAAATGTAAATCCCGGACCGTATTTTATTATTCTTAGGCTTATTTAAAAAAAAATAAAAAATCTTATTCGTGACTTTGTTTTGTCTACCTAAATGTTTACTGTGAGCGATTTGTAGTGCCAAATTTCCCTCGGGACGATTAAAAGTATTTCTATTCTATTCTATTAACATCATCATCATTAGTTACCTATTGTTTTTGTTATTAACATGATCATGGAAACCAGTCTTCAAGGGAGACTTTGTAAAGCTCTGTACATCCTTGCATGGCTTGAAATGTACCACCAGATGGCAGTAGACAAGAGCCCATTTAACGTACGCTGAAAACAATGTGTTCTGAATGTGTTCTCATGTCTGAATGTCATAGAAAATGTATAATATCATGTTTCTTTCTTTCCTTCTCTTAAAGGAAAAAAGAAGAAAGAAGAAAAGAGAAAAAAAAAAAAAAAAAAGAGAAAAAAAGAGAAAAAGAGGATCTCCTCACTGGTAAACAAGAATACCCTGAAGACTCTGGCAGGAGCACTCATTCAAGGGTACTACGACTACTACGACTATGCGTGCACCTCATGGTACCAAAGCACCTCAAAGGCGCTAAAAACAAAATTACAAACATCTCAAAACAAACTGGTCAGACTACTGCTTGACCTTACTCCTAGAACCCACCTCACCCCTGCCCACTTTGACAACCTAGGATGGCTTAGAGTAGACGACAGAGTACAGCAACTTGCAATGGGCCTGGTCTACAAGATACACTACACGACCAAGGTACCCATGTACATGTCAAAATACTTCCCAAAGGTCAGTGAATACCACGATCACAACACCAGAGGGAGCTCCACAAATCATGTTAAACCCAGATTCGGCTCAAACAAGGGACTAAACACGTTTCGCAATTATGCCACATCAATGTGGAACGCCCTACCCAAAGCTGTAAAGGAATGTGAATCACTACCCACTT
>NC_140170.1:100677373-100749873 GCF_963971535.1 Notolepis coatsorum
TACGACTAGCGTGCACCTCATGGTAACAAAGCACCTCAAAGGCGCTAAAAAACAAATTACAACATCTCAAAACAAACTGGTCAGACTACTGCTTGACCTTACTCCTAGAACCCACCTCACCCCTGCCCACTTTGACAACCTAGGATGGCTTAGAGTAGACGACAGAGTACAGCAACTTGCAATGGGCCTGGTCTACAAGATACACTACACGACCAAGGTACCCATGTACATGTCAAAATACTTCCCAAAGGTCAGTGAATACCACGATCACAACACCAGAGGGAGCTCACAAATCATGTTAAACCAGATTCGGCTCAACAAGGGACTAAACACGTTTCGCAATTATGCCACCTCAATGTGGAACGCCCTACCCAAAGCTGTAAAGGAATGTGAATCACTACCACTTTCAAAAACACTCAAAAAACACTACGGGAGACTGCAATTCGAAACTGGCCCCTGTAAATGTCCTAACACAACCCCCTCCAATGTACAGTAAATTACCAAGTATGGTCTTGTGAAAATTCCAATGTACAGTTTTGTTTGTACAGTTGTACAGTGTCCCCCACCACCCTCCTACCCAACCTCCCCCCACTCCACCCCCCACCCCCCCACCACCACTCCAATGTACCCCCCCCCCCCCCCCCCCCCCACCTACCCAATCCAATGTACAGTTTCTAGTCAATGTATATACTCTTTTTTCTGGACTCTTTTTGTATCACAAACAGTACTGTATTTGCAAATCTGGTGTGTCATGAATGTATAGATGTAGCAGTACTGTCTATCTGTATGTCATGTATGTCATATATGTTACGATGAATTGAAAATGGGGGACCCTGATGTAAACAAGACGAAAGTCTTTCTCTGGTCTGCATCCCCTTAACAATTGTATGTATTGAGCTGTACTGTACTGTACCCATTCTGCAATCTGTAATAAAGTTTCAATCAATCAATCAATCAATCAATCAATTATTGAGATGGAGGCAGGCGATAAGGTTCCAGTCAGATTCGATCACAGGGTACATGTGGTACAGGAAGCGTAAGGGGGGGGGGGGGGGGGGGGGGTGGGGGAGAGAACAGCTGCACCATCTCCAGGCATCGAACTCCCACATTTTTAACACAGTGTGGGTGTATGTGTATGTGTATGTGTGTGGCCTATTGACGGTATCTCATTAGAACAGCCCCTTTGGTATTACATAGAGCATTGCAATATACTTAATTAGTTTACTTTATATTGGCAATCTAACCATTTCTCAAATCAAGTGGAATGAATGTAACGAAGATACACTATAAAAATAAGCATGCTTGTTTTGCCTGAAGGAAATCAACTAAAAATGACATGAAAGCAGAAGAATAAAAAGAAAATAAGTGCAAAACCTCTTCCAAGACGAGCAAACAGGGGGGGGGGGGGGGGGGGGGGATGCAGTGGAAGTTGTCAGTAGGAGGAGGATGAGGAGGAGGCAGCTTGGTTGAGAGAGCAGGGCCATTGGAAAGCAAGTTCAGTCCAGGTTCATCCATTCTTGGCTCCGCCATTGGCTGTAGCAGCGACAGGGGTAGGGTGGAGGCTGCTAAGGGTGTGGGCTGTGAGGAGGCACAGGATAGCCGCAGGGGTGCTCTCATAGTGGGTAGGAGGTTGGTGGAGGTCACTGGGTGGGGCGGAGGAGGGTGCAGGGGCAGGCAGCCCTGAGGGATGCTATACCATCACAGTGAGAAGGCACAGGGCTGTGTGTGTGTGTGTGTGTGTGTGTGTGTGTGTGTGTGTGTGTGTGCGTGCGTGCGTGCGTGCGTGCGTGCGTGCGTGCGTGCGTGCGTGCGTGCGTGCGTGCGTGCGTGCGTGAGAACCCCAGATGTGGGGGAACTTACCTGAACAGTCTGTCTGTCTGAGATTCCGCTGTAGACGGATATCTGAGGCATTGGCTGCCTGGCTGTTGTAGTCGTAGTACTACTACCGGTAGCACTAGTACTTGTACTACTACTAGTAGTAGTACTACTGCCACTAGAACTGCTAGTACCGGTGCTGCCGGCAGCTGTGGCGTTGCTGGAGGTGCCAGTACTAGAGGCGGTCGTCCCAGTGCTGCTGGCAGCGGAGGCAGGAGCCCCCGGCTCAGTCTCCATGGTGCCTTCTCCTCTTCTGACCTTTGACCCACGGCTCTTCTGAATGGCTCTCCTGTGCCTGGAAGACAGGAAGGAGACAACACATGGAAAGAATGCCATTATAATAACACAAATATGCAAAAGACATTAACTCATTGGACGCCACGGATTAGCTTCATCCTGTAGTAGCTACCGCCATCGCTGTAAACGGTGGGAGTCGCTCACCTTGTTTGCAGGGCTATAACTATTTAAATATTATAGCTATATATATTTGTTTACATATTTTCTTTCTCGTATATGTGTGTAAGATTATAACTGTTTGTTGGTTTCCTTAAACATATACATGAAAACAAAATTAAGTAAAAAAATAAATAAATAAAAAGAACATTTCAAAAATATATTTTTTCTTTTTTGAGTTTTTTTCCCCTTTTCGAGTACGTAATACACGATCACTCGAGTATAGCATGTGATCAATCGATCTGGATTCTTCTTAAAAATGCCCATCCCTAACATGGTGTGGCACATTTTGACAAACATTACTTGTAGTGCAACATGGGAATAATAGTTTGTTTCCACACGCTGTAGTTTAATACACGCTAAACATTGCGCATTTTCCAAGATAATCTTTTTTCATAGATAGCGAGATAAAACGTGTTATGTGCAATAAGCCCAAACCGTTCTGGCTGATCCCCTGAAACCCCAAATAAAAGGTATATGACATGTATATGTACCTTCACAAAATCATCAATAGGGGGGGGGGGGTTATTTTAACTCAAAACTGTGATCATGTTTGCCGACCATGTTTTTCGTCCGGTGAAACACAGAACTGTGATAGTTAGAAAAACACGTTTCAGATTCGGTAAAATAGACATTGAATGTACCTTACCTTAGCCAGAAGGTAATCCAAGAAGAAGAATTCCAAGTTACCCGTGTATATGTCTATACTCGTGTATATGGGAAATAGGCTTCAGGCAAAAAAATCTCGAGGCGATTGCTCTGTCGCTCTGTCTCCGAGGAGGAGGGGCCCTTGCAAAAAAAAAAGAGAATAGGTGTATCCACACCAAGCTATTCCAGTTCAGACACGGACGATACTGCCACCTGGTGATAGTCGTTCGGCAGTTCTAGTGTGTGGGGATGTGCCAAAATGATGCAGATCGCTCCGGGCAAGTCTGTAGAGCAGGGGTCAAAGTAAAATAATCAAACGATCCAAAAACGTAATATCTCGTTTTTGGCACTCAACGCTTGTTGAGCAAAAACGTAATATCTCGTTTTTGGCACAGAACGTGTTAATGACCATACCCGAGTATAGTCAGGTTATCTCGCCAACGGTTGAGTGCCAAAACCTGAGTATACTCGAGTTTTGATCCTTTGATATTTTCCTTTGATCCCCGTTCTATACGGTCAGCCAGAGCCATCTAGGTGTCTACAGTATGATTCATCTAACTACGTTGGAATTGCAATGACGATCAAATATCACCAGGTGGCAGTACCTTACCTTTTGAACTCTGATAGAAAGGGAACAGGAGAGACAATGAATGAAATGGACTATCACGACTCACTCTGAGGGGGAGGAGCTCCTGCAAAGCAATCGCTAGCAGATCTGCTCGCCTCAAAACCTAGTGTCCCGTAAACATGTGTAATTACATATAAACGAGTAATCGCGATCGCCGATGGGATCATTGGAATTATTCTTTTTGGAGTACCTCCTGGCTAAGGTAAGGACCCCCTATGTCTATTTTACCGAACCTGAAACATGTTTCTGTAACGGTCACAGTGGCTTACTTTACCGGACATAAACCAAGCTTTTTCTGACTATCAGATTTTCAGGGTGAGACTATGTTTATTTTGCAGCAATTCTTTGTCGTTGCCGCCATCTTTAGTGTTACATCCCCTCACACTCCAGTTCTCAGGCTGCAGCTGGTTTAAAAGCTAAAGTAAACCGGCTTCTCTGCTGGCTGTGGCTCCAGGGGAGTTGAACAGTTCTGGCTCTGCTAGTTTATTTTCGATCTTTTGGCGCTTTTTTGGTGGACAAACCACCGCACATGTGCACCGTGACTCGTGACTGGAGTCTAGCTCTGCTAGCACACATAGCCTACTGTGTACAGACTGTTTCAAACTGTATTTTAAATTAGAAAGCAAACAAAATAAATGGACAAGAGAAAAATAAATCTCAATTTGGTCAGTATTGTCATTTGGACAAGCAAAGCCATTACTTTAAGTTGCAGGCAAGAAAGACAAGTCTGTCCACTGTCTCTGGTTTTAAAACTGCCCTGTTGCAGGTCACAAAAAAAAGAAAAAATAATTATATACCGGTATATAAAAAAACGTTTCGATTTTTTTTTATTTCGATATTCGATATCGATTATTAAAATATATCGCAATATTTATCGTTATCGTTATATCGCCCAGCCCTAGTTTAGCGTGTAACAAACTACAGTGTGTAGAAATGAGCTGATTAGTTAGTAATGGCCTATGAACAATGCCGTAAACATGAGCCATACTATAGTCTCCATAGCTATAATACAGAACACACGATGGGTCTGCAAACATAGCTAAAATGGTCATTAACGCTGGCGCCAAACAGTGCAGATGGCGAAAGCTAGTGGCCGTGAATGAGTTAAGGCTCAGTCGTAAACAACAAAGGACATTAACTCATTGACCGCCGGGGATTAGACAGGCCCCATTTAAGCACTGCCACGCTTTAAAAGATAGGAGTGCGTCACCTTGTTTGTAGAGCTATAACTATATTCTATATTATAGCTATGGATACAATACTATGGCCCATTTGACATAAACTAGTATCCATCATTCAATATGTGAAAAAGAATGTATCTTTCCATCCATACGTTCCTGTGTTATACCGTGGTCAATATAAGTATAGTTATAGCGTGGTCTGGGGTAATTCCCGAAAGGCTGAGTAATAGCCATATGCGTCAATTCTACTATAAACGTTGCCGTTTCTTGCCTGTACACACTACTATCCCGAAACCAATTCTATATCATAGGTATTGTTTCATCATGAATGCATGAAAGGGGGGGGGGTTTCTGATTATTTGATTGGCAGTAATCACATTCGTATTGAACACTAAAAACACTTAGCAGCCCGATCGGTATAAAAACATTGCATGATCAAGCCAGAATTTACGTCAGATAGTCCTTACCTGTGATCGGCAGTATTCCAAAAATAATACTCCAATTGTTTGATCGCCATCTGGTACATCCAATGTCCATTTGGTCCACGACATAACCCACCACAACATATGGATCGGGGATATTTGACGCGCTTCAATGCAACCGAGAGGACTGCTCCATTCCAAGAAAAGTGCCCCCGGAGACATCAGGCCAAGATACAAGGTTTCATAGGGTGCTCGATACCGCAGTCTAGCTGGATGCGGCCAGTATTGCACTTTGGCAATCCCAGACTCATTCCCTATGGTAACACCAAGGACCCTGGATAAATAATGAATACAAATATGGCTTCAAGCGTTGGCTCCCAATAACAAGTAAACTCGTTGTTGGCGGGGAATGAGTTAAGGCTTGGTCGTAAACAATATAGGACATTAACACTTTGAGTGCCAACGACAAGATTTCTCGTTAGTTCATGCCAACCGTTGAGTGCCAGCCGACGAGAGATCTCGTTTTTAATTTTATTATCGATTTCCATAAATGTTTCATCAATCTAGCCTCACGTTACCAGTGGGGATCTGTCTGAACTCGAACAGCGAAAATACCGCCCCCTATCGTCTCTCCGGATGGTACTGCACCCCTTTGGATTGGATTGAATGAAACAAACAAACGCATGGAGAAAAAAAAAGTCCTGCTTCCACATTTTACTCGTCAGGCATGTAACCGGAGACGATCGAAGTCATCGCCCACCACCAGAACAGCGGAGAATGTGTGTTTCTAGTACCCAGCATTGGATCAATAAACGTGATCGATATTTGGAATGGCGATCAGGAATTGGAATAATCTTTTTGGAAAACATCTGATCTGAGGTAAGGAATCTATTTTACCAGTCTTGGGATAATCAGAGCTATTTTCACCTATATATCAGCGTGTGCCATATCTGTGTATGTGTGTGTCTGTGTGTGTGTGTGCGATCAGGAAATAAGATAATCGATTTTTCAGCACGCTTCTATAGCGTGCATAAGTACACATATACTATCGATAATCTAGCGTTTATTTGAAAACGATTCATGAATAGGCCGAAAAATTACAACGTGTTTTGTGTATTCCAGTGTATTCCAGTAAAGGGCGATTATCACATAATCTTCTGAAATGTTCTGAAACTTTAAAAAAACTAGCGTTTTTCAAAATGGTATAAAACGGAAATGAACAGATTAAAAAACTATCCGTTTCGACAATGTTGACTGCAAACAAGTCATTGATAAGCGACGGCCATATTAGACACATAATTTAAGATATAGTTTATGCGTTCGCAAATATGAGAGCTCCGTCATTGAAGTGGGTGGTGGCACGCAACAGGGTTCCGGGGCACCGGACCCGTGGCACTCAAAGTGTTAAGGCTTGGTTGTAAACAACACAGGACATTAACTCAATCAGCGCCAGACCCAAGTAAAGTCGGATTAACTCGGCAACCGTTCAGCGCCATAACGTTGTGATCGAGGTGAAATCATGGTTGGATCAAAGCAGGATTGATATAATTTAGCCCTTACCTTCACTAGGAGGTACCCCAAAAAGAATATTCCAATTGTCTGATCGTGAGTCCAAGTATTGGTGTCCGTCGTGCCGCCAACATAATCCACCACAACAGATGCATCGGGGGCATTTGGCGCTGCTCAATGGAATCGGGATACCCGCCCGCCTCGCCTGACAAAGAAAAGTGCGCCCGGAGACATTTGATAGTTGCACAGGCCAAGATATAAGGTTTCAAAGGGTGCTCGATACTGCCTCCTGGGAGGATGCGGCCGGTATTGCACTTTGGTGATCTCAGGATGATTCCCCATGTTAACCCCGAGTCCGTGTGCCTGTAATGAATAGAAATATCGAATAAAAGAAATAACGATGAAAACCTGACTATACTCTGGTTTTCGGGGGTCCTGGCACTCGATGCATTGATTGATTGATTGATTGAAAGGTTTATTAACAGATTGCAGAATGGGTACAGTACAGTACATCTCAATACATACAATTGTTAAGGGGATGCAGACCAGAGAAAGACTTTCGTCTTGTTTCCACCAGGGTCCCCCATTTTCAATTCATCATAACATATATGACATACATGACATACAGATAGACAGTACTGCTACATCTATACATTTATGACATATCAGATTTGCAAATACAGTACTGTTTGTGATACAAAAGTGTCCAGAAAAGGAGTGTATATACATTTGGCGTAGAAACTGTACATTGGAGGAGGTTGGTGGGGTGGGGTTGGGTGGGTTGGGTGAGGGCTGTACATTGGAGGTGGGGGGGGGGGGGGGGGGGGGGGTGGGTAGGGGACACACACACATTTTACACTGTACATTGGAATGTTGACAAAGCCTTACTTGGTCATTTACTGTACAACTAGGTTAGGACATTTGTAGGGGCCAGTTTCGAATTGCAGTCTCACGTAGGTGTTTTTTGAGAGTGTTTTTGAAGGTGGGTAGTGATTCACATTCCTTTACAGCTTTAGGCAGGGCGTTCCACATTGATGTGGCATAATTGCGAAACGTGTTTAGTCCCTTGTTTGAGCCGAATCTGGGTTTTACATGATTTGTGGAGCTCCCTCTGGTGTTGTGATCGTGGTATTCACTGACCTTTGGGAAGTATTTTGACATGTACATGGGTACCTTGGTCGCGTAGTGTATCTTGTAGACCAGGCCCATTGCAAGTTGCTGTACTCTGTCGTCTACTCTAAGCCATCCTAGGTTGTCAAAGTGGGCAGGGGTGAGGTGGGTTCTAGGAGTCAGGTCAAGTAGTAGTCTGACTAGCTTGTTTTGAGATGTTTGTAATTTGTTTTTTAGTGCCTTTGAGGTGCTTTGGTACCATGAGGTGCAAGCATAGTCGTAGTACCCTTGAATGAGTGCTCCTGCTAGAGTCTTCAGGGTATTCTTGTTTACCAGAGAGGAGATCCGGTACAAGAATCGCGTTCGTTGGTTGACTTTTTTTATTACATTGGATGCCATTTTGTCACAGGAAAGATTAGCCTCTAGGATGGAACCCAGGTAGGTAATTTCATCTTTCCTTGTGATAATATTGTCACCCACTGTAACCGAGAAGCCGTCGGTCTTGCTGAGTTTGTTATTTGAACCGAAGAGAATGGACTCTGTTTTGCCCATGTGTAATGATAGTTTGTTGTCGGCGAGCCATATGCAGATTTTGCCTAGTTCCGAGCTGAGGGCTTTTTCAACCTGCAACTTGTTCTTGTCAGAGACCAGCAGGGCTGAGTCGTCCGCAAACAGGAACAAGTTGCAGTCACAAGCTGACGACATGTCATTTGCATAAATTAGGAATAGTAGCGGTCCTAGTATGCTTCCTTGTGGAACACCACAGCTCACTGTGAGGGGGGGGGATAGGGTACCGTTTACTTCCACCATCTGTTCCCTCCCCTCCAGGTAGGATTGTATCCAGCTCACTGATAAACTATCAAAACCAATTGCTTTTAGCTTGTCAATCAGAATGGTGTGATTGACAGTGTCGAAGGCCTTTTGTAGGTCCAGCATGACCATGCCGCAGTATTTGCCCGCGTCCACCTCTTGTTTGATGTGGTCGTTCAAGTAGAGAAGGCATGTGTCAGTGGAGTGGGATGTTCTGAAGCCAGATTGGAATTCGTAGATTAGATTTTTTTCCGCGAGGTACTTTTCGATCTGTTCGTATACTATTTTTTCCATGACTTTCGAGATGGATGTAAGGATAGAAACAGGGCGGTAGTTACCCGGGTCTAATTTGCTGCCCTTTTTGTGCAGGGGTGTTACTCTCGCAATTTTGAAGTCCTTGGGGACGTGTCCCTGTTTTATGGAGAGGTTTATTATGTGTGTGATGACTGGGGTGATGGCTGCTGCTGAGTCTCTGAGGAATTTGGAGGGGATGTTGTCATGGCCAGTGGCCTTGTTTGGTTGGAGGGCGCTCAGTTTTTTGAGTACCTCATCTGTAGTTACTATTTCCAGTTTGAAGTCGTCTTTGTGGACGCCTAGGTTCATGTAGTATGCTACTATGTGTTCTACCCCATACTGCCCTGAGTGGGAGGGTAGTTTGTTTACCAGTGTTGTGGCTATGTTTGTGAAGAAAGTGTTTAAGTAATTGGCTACATCCAGCTTGTCTGTGATGAGCGTGTTGTCCGTCTTTATGTTTATGTTTGAGAACCTGGTTTTGAGTTTTTTACTGCAGCCTAGTTGATTGTTGAGTAATTTCCAAAGTTCACGTGGTTTATTTTTGTTTTCCTCGGTTTTGTCATTGATGAAATTTTTTTTTGCAGTTTTGATCATGGAGTTTACGTCATTTCTTAGTCTGTTTCTTTCTAGTTTGAGTTCAGTCACGTGGTCTTGGAGTTCACTGCTCGTGCTTTTGGTAAGCTTTGACTGACTTTTACGAAACTCAGAGCATTTTTTGTCTCTGGCTTTCATAGCGGTCAGTATTTCAGTGCGCATCCATGGCTCAGCGCGATTTTTTACCCTGGTGGTTCTTAGGGGGGCCATTTTGTTTAGTATTGATGAAAATTTGGTTTTGAAGCCAAGCCAAGTGTCTTCAACCAGTGTACCATTGAGTTCATCTGACCAGTCCAGACTCTCCAGTTCAAGGTTAAAGGCCTCGCTAGAGTAGGTTTTGAGGTCTCTAGATGTGACTGTTTTGTGACAGCCAGCCTTTAGTTTTAGCTTTTTGCGGGTACAGAATATCATGTAATGATCACTTAACCCGCATGCTATAACCCCTTTACTGGAGATCTTGGACTTGTCAGAGGTCAGTATGAGGTCAATGGTAGTCTGAGTTGATTCACATATCCTTGTGGGTTGGGTGATTAGTTGGCTGAGGCCGTGCAGATCACAAAACCTATTGAAGGATTTGAAGACGGGTGCATTTTTTTGTTGCATATCCGTGTTCCAATCCCCAATAAGAATTTTTTCCGCATCCTCAGCTCCAGCTAAGCACACATCCAGAGTATCATAAAATCCAGTTTGATCTGGCGGTCTGTATATTGTGCCGACTAGAACAGATTTTGCCCTTTCAAATAAAATTTCCACCCATACGGTTTCAATTGTCTCATGATGAGACAAGATAACCCAACTTTCCTCGGGTCTGGCGCTGATTGAGTTAATAGTCCATTCATTTCCCTATAGCTGCAGAAGATTCTGGAGACGGGAGCATCCAAAAATATGTATTCAATTACATTTCTTTGTTGAATTAGCCTTTTGAAGTGCAATATTTCCACAGCTTGGTCTAGTATTGTGGTTGCTCTGCAGGGATAATGTTGGTGGTGAGGCCTTCCAGACCAATTCCCACTTTTGGTTTTAGTGCCTGCAGTCGTTTTTGTTTGGGGTGGGCAATAACCCCAGGTGATGAATTATCATTGTCTAGGGCAGTGGTTCTCAAACTTTTTACACCAAGTACCACCTGAGAACGTAGCTGGCTCTCCAAGTACCACTGTTACAAAGGGTCAGATTAAACCGAATATATATATTTATTGTTTGATATCCCTTGTATAATATTTGTATATCGTTTGATATCCCTTGTATATTATTTGATATATACACGGAATATCCCTTTACCTGGGTACAAACCAGAGTAATATTCGCTCTCCTATTGGACAGCGACCCCTAGGCGCCAACGACCGAGCCCCCAACGGCAAGTTCAAAGGCAACTCCGGGCATGTCTCAACATGTCCAGAGTCTGCGCAGTAATACGAGACAGAACTGAGGTTGGCACTAGATAATTCACCTTACGTATAAATACGGCGCAGGTGTACACAGCAGCACTTATTCGTTCATTACTAGTAAACCATTCACCACGAGACAACGTGCAGTGAAGTGAGCAACTTTGCCTCTAAATAGAGCCTTGAGAACCGCGTGCGAATAGATTGCTAAAGTGTCAGAGTTTAACGCAGTAACGTTGAGTTCGACTTATTCTAATGTGAAGTAATAGTCTATCATTTATAGTGTATCGTGCGGCTACAGTTCTTCAGTGACCAGCATTACCACCGGTTCGTCGTGTATATAGCTAGTGCACTTATCCAGGCTGGGCGGCCTAAACTCGTGCCCCCACCCGAGGAGTCCTAGACGAGAACCGTTGGATATGTACACCGGAGAACCTACACCGGCGACTGCAGAACCATTTCTGGTTGGATTATATTGCTTTGGTACCGTGACTGCTGGAGCAGAGAACCGTCGACCCCACTGTCGTTTGGGATCTACCCCCCGTGAGGATCATCACTCGAGCCCGCCTCTAGGAAGAGGCTGGCTAGCTGTCTTCCATGCTGTCGAGCATACTGGATTATAGCTGTTGCTTTGTCTACTGATCAAGGGAGTACATGCACTGGCTCCTGTATCTGGAACCTCGTTATTCCTCGTTGACCCAGACTTTGTACCCGAACGTTCCTCTACCCTGCCGGCCTTACACCCGGAGCAAGGAGCGAAATTAACTTTTTGACTCACCGGCCAGTGGCGGGTAGATGGGAAGAGTCTACCCGCCAAGCATATTTCTTACCTGCCAAATTTTTTTTGATTAAAAATATATATATATATATATATTTTATATACAAATTTTTTTTTTTAATAAAATATATATTATATAATCATACTTGTAGTTGTATTATCTGCGAGACATCGCCACCACGCAATAAGTCAAAATGCTTGCTATCTGCAAACAGCTCCACTGTCTGTGTGTATACTTGAGTAGCCTCCAGCTCGAGCAAGGATTCTCCGGCCCTGCAGCTAGACCCTATATTCAGCTAGACCCTACATTCAGCATGCAAGGATTCTCCGGCGATGCAGCTGGACCTATTTATAACGTTACCGTTCTTTTGTCAAATCACATTCAACATGCCCTCAGCTAGAATACGCATTCAATCAATGTTATAAGACATTGATATCAGGAGCTATCTGTAGCTACTGCTAGCCCGGTAGATAACGTTAAGACAATTTAGTTTACTGGGACATATGGATCAACGTGAGCTAGCTAAGCTAGCTAACGAGGGACCGGAGGTATTATGCACTCGAGTAGACTATTGCTGGAGCATTTGTTGATATCAGCAGCTATCAGTAGCTAGCCAGCTAGATACCGTTAGACAATGCCTCGTCATGTATTAAACTAAAAGTGAATAGTTGACTGGGTCACTGTTTAAACAGTAACGTTAGACTCTTGGAGGTCCGATATAGACTAGAGCAGATGGAAGTAAACAAGCCAAATGATAGCTTCCGATTGGTCATTTGCTTTTTTTCTCATGAAACCAGTCACGTCACTCTACTGTGATTGGACCTAGTGCGATGTGGGACTTGTAGTTTTTTAACGATCTCGCGGCGGAGAAAAAAAAGACGAGCGGCTATAATCTGTACTCGCACAAGAGTATCGTTATGAAGTTATGAACTACACGTCTACACGCCACTGGCGGGCGGCGGGCTTTAGTTTCGGTCCCTGACCCGGAGGGAACCCCCCAGTGTCTCCAGCTGGTACTAGTGTGCCCTATGTAATTGCTATACCACAGGTGGCGTCAGTTTAGACCCATCCTAGTATTCATACTATTCTCATTGACTTACGCTCTTGACTTACTTTACGTGTGTTCTTCGCCATACAAGCGCGAGCTTAATTCTCAATCTGTAACCTAACGTTGCTTAATAATAAATACCCTCTAAATAGTACTTTATGTGTCAATGCCGTATTCTTGTGTGGGTGTTCACCATATATATTCATGTACTGTATGGCCAGTAGTTAAAGTACATAACTAGTAGTGGTTTAATATATCACAATCTTTAATACAGTCAGGGAATTGTACCCCTCAGTTACAACCACCATATGACCGGCGTTAAAATACAGTCTATTCAGCCATGCACAGTTCACGCAGGAGGCAAATGTATTCCTAATACCATTATTTATTGTTAACTTTTGTCAGACACAGCCACAATGTACAAAGGAATAGCACTAGAAGTAGCAAACGCTTCCACACAACTCATACAATGCAAGGGGCATTGAGAACATAATAACTAACATTCTCACATAGCAAGTGAGAAAATTAAGAACAACTGTATTTCAGCAAATGTACTTAATTCTCTCTCTCTCTATATCTATCTCTCTCTCACTCTCTCTCTCTCTCTCTCTCTCTCTCTCTCACACAGCAAGCAATTGTCCGTCATTCACTCTCACACACACACACAC
Source organism: Notolepis coatsorum (assembly GCF_963971535.1). Taxonomy (NCBI): domain Eukaryota; kingdom Metazoa; phylum Chordata; class Actinopteri; order Aulopiformes; family Paralepididae; genus Notolepis; species Notolepis coatsorum. The sequence continues at coordinate 100,690,775 of NC_140170.1, forward strand.
ACCAGGGTTTCCGTTAGAAAAAATTGTTGCCGGTCTCCGTGACCTGCAAGATTTCAATCTACCGGACAAATGAGATTAATTCCGGTCATAGTTTATTGAGCTTTAAAACAATTGATAGGCAGGCAATATAAAGAATGTCATCCTCAAGGCATGTAGATTTATAATATTATTACTTAAAACTAGGCTACTTTTGCGTATACAGTCATTAATTAATATATTCCAAATAAAATAAGTCCCTCGATACTCCGTGCTGCTGCTGACTTGAACTAAAATAGACCGCGTATGTGGGCAGTCGGTCCGACACTAAACAGCAGTCTGTTATAATCACATTTTTATGAGCTAACGAATTCCGTTATATTGGACATTTGTATTAATTATATCAAGCGAAGAACTGAGAAAGCAGAGAGACGGCAACATTATCGTGGTTTGCGTGACGACTCTCTCCACCTCGCAACGACTTATTTGCAAAGAGTATGGCGCTGCAGAGAAGCTGATTTAGCTGTTATTGGCTCTTTTCTGGGAACCGCACAGCAGCGCCCCCCACCCAACATTGGCTGAAAATGGCCAAATTGGAGTACTGCTGGAATACTGCATTGTGCCGTTGCCTCTCTGGCTCTGCAGCTTCACACAAAAGTCCGCACACCAGCACTAAGCTCTCGCCGACAACGTCGTTGTCATTATTAGAAGCAACGAGGAAACAAATGTAATGATCGTTTCGTTCATCGCATAGGCTATTTAATTTTAGCCTATTTTAATACAATTCAAATAATCAAATTGTGCTTAGACTCAGGGAATTATTTTCACCGGACATTAAGACCGGAGATATTAAATAAGTCGGACTTCAACAGATTTTGCCGGTCAAAAACCGGTAATTACCGGCTAACGGAAACGCTGACACACACACACACACACAATTATTTTGTTACAAAAACTTAATTTCCTGCATTCTGGTGCAGGAATTTTTGAATTTTTACCCTTTAAATGCCAGTGTTTGTGATGGGCATCACAACTTATTGTAAAAAAGAAAAGAAAACACATATTCAATACATTTTTGAATGTTTACCCTTTAAATGCCAGTTTGTGTGATGGCATCACAAATTATTGTTAAAAAAAACACAAAAAGTAAAATATTTACAATATATCAAATGCAAAGTACATTTTTCTGGGGGGGATTATTACAGGCTAGGCATGTGTCAATGATTAGCAGCAACACATATTTTGATGGATTTTTTGTAACGTCAGATTTAACACCAACTCTTTTCAGAAAAGTGGGAGTATTTCATTTTTTATCTGACATTACAAGAAATCTAAAAATAAATGGTTATGATCAGGGCTGAAGTTGAATTAAAGATTTATGACTGTTTAGACTGCATTACTCTCTGTCACTGATCTCCTGGTTGTTCCCCACTTAGATTATCTAACTATCGCGCTGCCGCAACCAGAAACACTGGCCTGCTTCTAAGTTCAGTGGCCTGACTGCAAAAAAAAAAAAAAACATTTTTTTTTTTTTTAGCTTTTTTGGAAATGTTTTCAAGTACCACCAGCAGTACCACCAAGTACCACTAGTTAGGGCAAATTACCGGGGGCCATTGCTGCAATTGGATGTAGGTAAAACTAGGGCCGTCTTAAATACTTTGAAGCTTCGTTCGATGGGCACGGGATTCTAATGGGAAAATAAAATTTGAATATATATTAAAAAAAATTATAATAATACATTTTTCTTTTTTCATCCCCCCTCCCACCTGCAAAATCTTGCGCCTCCAATGCAACAAACGCCATATGCCTCATTAACTCTGCCTCTCTTTGTTAACACTTTGGGTGCCGGGAAACGCTTTTCAGCGTCATTCCCGGCCATGCTCAAGTTGCCGAAGACGCTTTACAGCGTCTTTGATCTGTTTACATCTTTTTTCGATTTTCCCCGTCTGAACTTCACCGCAGAGCTTTTGGCAGAAAGTTTGAACAGGAAACTGCATTTCCTCTCAAATTACACTAGGTGGCAGTGTCCCCCTATTTTCTAACACTATCACATGAGGGTGAATATTGTACCCCACAATGAATCTGGCATTTGATTGGCCAGCATACCTGGCCAATGTGACCACAGGTATAAAAAGTTTGCGCGATCCCAGAATCAACGAGGTTTTGGAGGAGAGAGAGAGAGAGATAGATAGAGAGAGAGAGATTGAGAGAGATATTTGAATTGAGATCAGCCTATAGTCTATATGTATAGTGTTATACAGTATAGTGGTAGTATCAGAATAATTGTAAGGTTTCAGCTGTGCTTTAGAAAGTACTTAGTCGTGCTAAGTAGTAGTACTATTGTGAGGGATTAGTGTGTAGTCTAGGTAGTATATTTCAGTAGTAGTAATAGTAGTTTGATCAGTTAGTAGTTCCATTTAGATTATTAGTTCAGTATGAGGAGACGTAGTGTAGGTAAGCGAGGCGACAAACCGACAGCGGATCGGTTTGTTCAAACGAAGCTGGCGTTTGGACCCGCGGTTGCAGCAGCGGCACCAACGACCGGACCTTTGGTAGCTCCAGCAGCGGCACCAACGACCGGACCTTTGGTAGCTCCAGCAGCAGCACCAACGACTTTGGTAGCTCCGATCGGAGAGAGCCGTGAGACCGTTGCTGGGCCCAGCAACGTGTCTCGCCCCGGGACCGGGAGCGGCTCTCCCCGACGCAGTTCGAGGAAGAGGAAGGCTGCCGCTGTGGTCATAGCTTCTTCATCCGAGTCAGCGGACAGCGATTCGACCACCCATGAATCTGATGGGAGCGCCGATTGGGAACCACCAGGTAATTACACGGTCTTATATATATGTGATTGTGTGTGTGTGTGAAACGTGTATTTGATGATTTACCTAACGCTAATTGATTCATTGTATACTGTGAATATGTAACGTTAGTTCGCCAAACCAACTCTGATATGCATTTATTATATGTGATTGTGTGTGTGTGAAACGTGTATTTGATGATTTACCTAACGCTAATTGATTCATTGTATACTGTGAATATGTAACGTTAGTTCGCCAAACCAACGCCGATATGCATTTATTATATTATAGCTCCGGAGTCATCTGACGATGATCTCGATTTGGGTCGGAGGTGTACTTATGGGTCTGATTCATCGCACGAGTCAGACGTGGGCAGTGGTGCAGTCGCGGTCACACCCGGTTACACGCCGTGTTACCAGATCACTGAGGCAGAAGTACGTGCGATCGCGCACGGATGTGTACTCGCGTGTACGCGCACACAAAAATGCGCTGTATCCATTCGTTGTGACTAGTAACCGGCCACCGTTTTACATAACAAAAAGCGCAGGTAGACTAAGTGTCTGGGTGTTGGCTATCTGAATGCATCTCCCCCTTCATTCTGTGTGACACAGGCAGTGGAGGTGAATACTAATGTGGCTCGGAATTCGTGATGGGGGTCTACCTGCTTATGATATTGAATCAAGCGTCTGTGCTGCGCGCCAGCTTTCCACGCGCACATTCACACAAATAGAGAGCAAGAAGAGCTTGTATGATAGAAAGATTGCACTTGCGTATATGCGCTTGTGTGTGTGTGCGTGTGTGTGTGCGTGCGTGCGTGCGTGCGTGTGTATAAATCAGTTATGTGCGCATGCACGTACCCGCGCGTGCACGTGGCGTGGCGTGTTACCAGTTCCCATATTAGGACTGCACCACTGGACGTGGGACGCGGTGGTGGTCGACGAGGGGGCAATGGTACGTCATGTTGCAATGTGAATATTGTTTTACGTGCATGTTCAAATCGATAGTTGATGACCATGTGCTACACGTTAGGTTGCATGGCCTTGTGTGTGTGTGTGTGTGTGTGTGTGTGTGTGTGTGTGTGTGTGTAGGTGCACGCCCTTTGATGTGTGTAGCTATCAATGTAAGTGATATAGTTGCATGCTGTGCAGGACACCATGTGCTAAGTTGGGGTGCACAGCCTTTGTTGTGTGTGTGTGTGTGTGTGTGTGTGTGTGTGTGTGTAGGTGCACGCCCTTTGATGTGTGTAGCTATCAATGTAAGTGATATAGTTGCATGCTGTGCAGGACACCATGTGCTAAGTTGGGGTGCACAGCCTTTGTTGTGTGTGTGTGTGTGTGTGTGTGTGTGTGTGTGTGTGTGTAGGTGCACGCCCTTTGATGTGTGTAGCTATCAATGTAAGTGATATAGTTGCATGCTGTGCAGGACACCATGTGCTAAGTTGGGGTGCACAGCCTTTGTTGTGTGTGTGTGTGTGTGTAGGTGCACGCCCTTTGATGTGTGTAGCTATCAATGTAAGTGATATAGTTGCATGCTGTGCATGCCACCATGTGCTAAGTTGGGGTGCATGGCATGTAGGCCTGTTTGAAGTGAGATGGAGTAGGGCGTCTTTTTTTTTTTACAAGGGCTTGTGTGTGTGTGTGTGGTGTGTGATATGCAGGCCTCGCCATAGTTCAAAGGTGTTTGAGAGGGTTCAAGCCTTTGATGTGGTGTGTGTGTGTGTGTGTTGTAATCAATGCTATTTCATTTAGCATAGTCCCAATATCATTGATTACAGCACACACACACACACACACCACATCAAAGGCATGAACCATCTCAAACACCTTTGAACTATGGCGAGGCCTGCATATCACACACCACACACGCCCTTATAAAAAAAAAAAAAGAGGCCCTACTCCATGCTTTGATGTACAATGGCCGCTGATTTATTTTGTGTTCATTACAGGATCTGACACCAAGTCCGGGGCTGATACACCAACATGCTTGGGTATGTACTAACTACATTTATGTATGTAAATGTATTACTATTGTGTTTTATGAGACTTACTTACTGAATGAATTTAATCCAATTCAGATTCTGGCGCAGACCCCGCAGAGAGTGACGCAGAGACTGGCAACGACATAGGATCACATTCTACTCCTGCAGGTAATTGTACAAAAAATATAACACATAATGCTATATATATATATCATGTAAATACAATGACAATACGTTGCCCTAGTGTAATGTATTACATCATGTGATTCTAGAACTGGATGCTAGTCTGGACTAGGGCTGCACGATTTTGGGAAATAATCTAATTGCGATTATTCTGACAGATATTGCGATTGCGATTTGCGATGCGATTATAACATATTTAAAAAAAAAATTACAAGAAGAATGTTGCTGCTTTCTGTAGTCGGGTCCCAACTGCAAAATTACTGAATTACCCTGTATTATACACTTTTACTATCATGTAGACTATTCTGCTTTGTGTTTACATATTGTATACATGCACATTTATTATGTTCTTGTGTGATGTATCGCACATTTTATTGCTGTGTGATGTATTGCAAATGTTATTGCTGTCATCTTGGCCAGGTCTACCTTGCAAAGGAGATCTTGTATCTCAATGGGACTTCCTGGTTAAATTAAAAAAAATAAAAAAAAAAATCTTTTTTAAATTTTTTTTTAATTGCAGGCTTGGCGATTTGATAATTGCATCATTCCAAATCGCGATTTCGATTAAAAAACGATTAATCGTGCAGCCCTAGTCTGGACATGCCGGAACCCGTTGCAGGGCGGAAACGCACATCTAAGAGCGGTAAGTTGGCCTCACTCTGCACACCACTTCCAGCTCTGACCTCTGACCCCCACACCACGTCCAGCTCTGACATCTGAACCCCACACACACTCACTCATTCACTCACACACAGTTTGTAACTACGTGGCATATGAATGTTTGTCTACAGTAGGGGTGTTATAGTATATTTGTATAATTGACAGGTCGTGGCGTGCGACGCGGAGGAGCGAAGAGCAGGGCTGCGATCCGTCAGGAAGAGGAGAATGCCTGGTCTCGTGAGGGCTGGGTGCCTCACAGGATCCCCTTCACAGCCCAACCGGGGTTGCTCCAGGACGCCGCGGCACTCAAATCGTACCGGCCTGCAAAATGGATGGATCTGTTCCTGACGGATGCTTTTCTGAATTCCATTGTTGCCCAGACCAACCTCTACGCTGATCAGTCCATTGCCCGGCTGGACCCCACGCTAACCAGTAGCAGGGCACTGCTTTGGAAGCCCCTCACATTGAAGGAGCTGAAGAAGTTCCTTGGACTCAATTTCCTTAGCAGTGTCCTGCGGAAGCCTCGCGTGGACCAGATGTGGACCACTGACGACATGATGTACACACCATATTACTCGCAGACCATGCCACGCAACCGGTTTCAATTGATCTGGCGATTCCTCCACTTTGCGGACAATACATCCCTGGAAGTTAGAGACAAATTGTGTAAAGTACGCCCTGTAGTCGACCATGTAAACGCGAGGTGCAAGGACCTGTACCAGCCTGAACGTGAGCTCGCCATTGACGAGGGGGTGATGGCATGGCGAGGCCGCCTGACCTTCCGGGTCTACAACCCCAACAAGCCCACCCGCACATCGTGCAAAGTCCCCCTGCATCGTGACAAATGCTTCGCTCTGTACCACACAAAGAGGGATTTCTCTAAATAGTTTCTTTATTAGTTGTCATACAGAAGTACAGACTACTTCTAAATAATCCGGCACACAGAAGTACAGATTACTTCTAAATAATCCATCATTGTGTGATACAGACAGAACCATGTGTACCGGTAAATAGTATAGCTAGCTGAGAGTAGTATAGTATAGTGTAGTATAGTATAGTATAGTATAGTATAGTATAGTATAGTATATGGGTAGTTGCACTGTTTTCTGTACAAGACAAATGCGTTGAACACATGTATTTGGGCCACGGTTGTCGATATTGCATAGGCATGTTTGGACCACTTGCAGATGAGACGTTATGTTAGCGATCTAGCTGTATCGACTCCATTCATAATTTGCATTGTGTGTGTATATAGTTTATTTTTTTATTTATCTTTTTCCCCCCTCATTTTTACCGTTTGCACAGAACCAATGGTTTCTGACAGTCACCCAGTTTATAAAAGTATATACTGTAGGTAACATACCACACTTTTCTAATGCAGTCCATTGGCCTCTTATTTATATACTTTGGATGCATGTATTGGATATTTTTTGGTCCACAGATCATCAGGCGCTTCATCCATTTATCAATGGACAATGCAGTCATCGATGCGAGAGACCAAGTAAGATACGCCCTGTAGTTCATGTGACGTGCCTGTACTGTGAATGTTACCAGCAAACTTCTAAATGCACTGAAACAATGGTTGGTTATCCTCCAGTGTTCACTTTTTATAAGGTATTGTCTTGGTAAATTACCATAATCCTATACTGTGAATGTTACCAGCAAACTTCTAAATGCACTGAAACAATGGTTGGTTATCCTCCAGTGTTCACTTTTTATAAGGTATTGTCTTGGTAAATTACCATAATCCTATACTGTGAATGTTACCAGCAAACTCCTAAATGCACTGAAACAATGGTTGGTTATCATCAGCCAGTGTTCACTTTTTATAAGGTATTGTCTTGGTAAATTACCATAATCCTATACTGTGAATGTTACCAGCAAACTTCTAAATGCACTGAAACAATGGTTGATTATCCTCCAGTGTTCACTTTTATATAAGGTATTGTCTTGGTAAATTACCATAATCCTATACTGTGAATGTTACCAGCAAACTCCTAAATGCACTGAAACAATGGTTGGTTATCATCAGCCAGTGTTCACTTTTTATAAGGTATTGTCTTGGTAAATTACCATAATTTTATACTGTGAATGTTACCAGCATATGTGTCTAATGCACAGCAACAATGGTTGGTACTGATGACTTGTCACCCAGTTTATTGAACATATTTTGCAATAAAAATGTTCATTTCATCAAAGTTTCAAGTTTTCTGCATTGTAAAGTATTCTGTATTTTATAATAATGTTTTCTGGACCTACACCAGTAGTTATAACTTACTTGTTCATTAGCGCCAGGCATGGTGGTTGATAAGGTAGTAGTATGTCCAGGTGAAACTAATTGATATATTATCAATACAAGATATTATTACTTTATGAATGTGTTTATCATGTATGGACGAATAAATTGGAAAACAGGTAGGTACAGAGCAACAGTGTCTACAACACAGGAGCAGATTATGCACAGTACATGAATGAGAAACAGTCGAAATGTTTTTTTTTGTTTATTGCATGCACATGATCTATAATACCTGATCGGTACAATATCTACTAACCTGATCAATACAATATATTCCCACATGATCGATATAATAGTATTACTGCATTTCAAGTTTGTCAGTCAGTCGGACTGTCAGTCAGTGGGACTGTCAATCAATCAATCAAACAATCAACAAAACAATCAATCAAACAACCAATAAAACAATCAATCAATCAAACAACCAACAAAACAATCAATCAATCAAACAAAACAATCAATCAATCAAACAACCAACAAAACAATAAAACAATCTATCAATCAAACCAATAAAACAATCTATCAAACAATCTATCAATCAAACAACCAATAAAACAATCAATCAAACAACCAACAAAACAATCAATCAATCAAAACAATCAATCAATCAATCAAACAACCAACAAAACAATAAAACAATCTATCAATCAAACCAATAAAACAATCTATCAAACAATCAATCAATCAAACAACCAATAAAACAAACAATAAATCAATCGAACAACCAACAAAACAATCAATCAAAACAATCAATCAATCAAACAACCAACAAAACAATAAAACAATCTATCAATCAAACCAACAATCTATCAAACAATCTAGCAATCAAACAATTAATAAAACAATCAATCAATCAACCAACCAACAAAACAATAAAACAATATAGCAATCAAACCAATAAAACAATCTATCAAACAATCAATCAAACAACCAACAAAACAATCAATCAAACAAAACAATCAATCAATCAAACAACCAACAAAACAATAAAACAATCTATCAATCAAACCAATAAAACAATCTATCAATCAAACCATCCATCCATCCATCCCAGTCTAAATTGCTTTATAACACGTTCAGTACCTATTATCACCCCGGCGGCGCGGCGGCACACCTTTCATAAAAGAGCCCATAACTCCTGTTCTAAAGAATCTACCTGTATTTTTACCCTTTGTTGACGTTTTTTAACTTGTAATTGTGAACGAACGAAGACATGCAGAAACAAAGGTTTTTTTTCATTGTGTACATCAACTTGTCGTCGTCAAATGAGCCAAACCATTTCCCCATAGTTATAATATAAAATATAGAAATAGCTCCGCTAAGATCATGAGATATGCTAAAATCGCCCAGGAATCCTGGCAATCCACAGTCATTTTCCGGATTGTTAACTACAACAAGCAATGCCGTTTGTTATTTAAGATGAGGTCGGACTCGGCATTGACAGATTTGTGTTCATTGTGCTGCTTTTATAAAGCCTCAAATGACGGCTTACAATATTTCATAAAAGCTAAGTGTTTAGTTTGATTTAAAAAGGTTTAAACTTTACAGCACTGACAATTCTCTATAGTATTTTTTATAGTGTCCCGACCCATATAAAAACATGTCTTAATAAAAAAGTCTCTATTAACTACATATAAATATTTATATAATTGTTTGCTTTATAGACGAAGGTTGCAACATAATTATGTAATGTAATGTTGTTGGCTGTGTAACGGAGAGCAGCCACCCAGGCAGCGCAGCTCCCGACTCATTATTCATTTAATTCATTAATCCAATCCACTTTATTTATAGAGCACATTTAAAAACAATGTTTTTTTTATCCACTTTTTCTCCTTATTTTTAAAATTTTTCTCCCATCCCAATTTTTCATGTTTCCAATTCTCCCCTCCCCGGTCTTGAACGTTGCTTGCATATGCCCCCCACTGGTCGGTTGTAGGGAGGATAGAAGCCTTGCATCTCGTGTCACCTCCGGTACACGAGGAGGCAGCCTGTCACATCTTTTCACCTGCCAGCGCGGACTCTCATTGGCGAGGTGTAACGTGTGGGAGGCTCACACTAGGCCCGCTATTTCCTGTCTATGCTGTGCAGGCGTCCCCCAACCGACCTGTAGGAGTCGCTGTCCACAACGTCCAGATTACCACCCATCGACTTCCACCCGCTGACTCTGCCAATTGAGCCAGTATGACGGCCGGCCCAAGCCGGAGGCAATGCTGACACCCGGATTCGAGACCGGAGTCTCTTGCATTGGTGACGAGCGCAATCTCCGCTGCGCCACCCAGCCGCCCTAAAAACAACAAAGTTGACCAAAGTGCTGTACAAGTCCCACAACATAAGATAAAAAAAATTCTAATATTTTTTTCTTTTCTTTTTTTATATCTCGAAGCTTTGAATTAAAAGCGAAACTCTGCCCCGAAGCTTCGACGGCCAAAAAAAGCTTCGAAGGTCAGCCCTAGGTAAATCATATCAGACTTTGACAAATAGGACTAGACGTTGTATGCAACAAGAGCAGAATTTGCATTATTGCTTCCACAGCAGGGAGCTGGTAGTCTCGGTTCGCACTGCTATTGAATATGGAGATCAAAATATGCATATAATATAATATAAACAGTGTCAAAGAAACAAAATTCTGCCCATGCTTGATGGGAGAAAAAGTTCACTTCAGAATTGCCGTATGGTTCCCCTAGGGGCCTATGAAGTTTGATCTTTTCCTGTTTTCGGATTTGAATTTTCCTGTTTTCAGATTTCTCGGTTTTAAATGTTCCTGTTTTTGCATTTCTCGTTTTTTATATTTTTTCCTTTGGATTTATTTAAGTTTAACAAAAAGAAAACTACAAAATTATGTTTTTAACTAACTTTAATAACAGTAGATCGGCCGTACAACAGTGCCAGTGCAGTTTTTTTCAGTTCAATGCAGTTCAACTGCCAGTGCAGTGCAATAACTAAATAATAATAATAACCTTTACAGGTTCATGCTTCTCCCCATCTCTGGCTGACGTCACCATTGTGATACATGATGGTTAGGCCCTTTGTGTTTTCCTCAGTGAGGGATTCTATTTTGTCGGTCAGCAGCATTTTGTACTTTCTGAAGCTTCTCTCTGTATTATAATTTGTTAAGTTTAAATATCAACATTATCTGGGGGCGGAGCCGGCAGCATGGATTGAGGACACGTTTTCACATCACAATTTTTGCATACTTTAAAAAGTTTTAACCATTATTCTTTATTTTATTTTAGATTTTTACACAGTAATCTTTGAGTTACGTCGAGTTTACACCCTTAGAGCAAACTAAATGGCAACTAAGCGCACCGCAGCGAAGGCATCAGCGAGTTCGCCCTCGCAGTCTAATAGCCAGCTCTACTCGCAACCTAATAGCCAGCTCTACTCGGGAATATCAACGCAGATCAAGTCATCTTTTTACTTGATCATGGAGAAAGTGGAGTCTCTCAGCCTAATGGTCAGCAATAACGCAGCGAATATTACATCTCTAGCAACAGAATTCTATACAGGTGGACAAAATAGTTGCACTCGAGGACGAGAAATCGGAGATGGCTGAGCTAAAGGCTGTTGCCGATGAATTGCGGGCCCGCGAGAGAAGAACCAATATTTGCATCCTGGGGGTACCGGAGAATGAAGGAGGACGGTTGATAAAGAGTCTGTGCCTGCTTTATTGCAACGTATTCTGGGACCCGATGTTTTGGCAATACCGCCGCTTGTTGACACGGCGTATAGGACTGGACCGGCGAGATACGGAGATACCCGCTCTCCGAGGCCCATCATTGTGAAACTTCACTATCTGCACAACAAAGAGCTGATAATGAGGGTATCACTCTAAAAGGGGTCAATTAAAACTTGACGGATGTAGGATTGCTATTTATGAAGACTTTACTCGGGACGTTATGGCTAAGAGAAGGATGTACCGTGAGGTGATGCCAAAGCTCTGGAAGCTGGGACTACGACCAACATTATACTACCCGGCAAGGCTGTCGATTAACCCTTTGGTTGCCGAAAACGGAGATCTACGTTTCTGTGGCTCAGCGCTTGAGTGCCGGAAACGTAGATCTAAGTTTCCGTTTCGGTATTTCTTTTATTCACTATTGCCATTCATAATTCATCGGGGAAGCCTGTGCATGCTGTACTGAATGTGTCTGAGATCGCAGATGGTCAATACTGCTGCAGCTATTGCACTCCATTTTAAACTATGTAGTTTCTTTTCTCTACAGAGCTGCGGCGTGGGGGCGGGTCCTAAACACTCTGGCAAAACAAGCGCTTGTAGGGATGGCTTGGACAACTGACCCCGCCCGCCCGTTCATGTGCAATGCCGGATAACGTTGGAGACAGGATCGCTGTGGATATCTGGAATGGCGATCAGATAATTGGATTATTCTTTTTGCATTACATCAGAGACAAGGTAAGGACTCTATATTACAGATCTTGCGTTGATCTGATATTTTTTTCCCCCGCGATCGAAATGTGTCTGTGTTTTATGTGTGGGACGTGTACCATTGGTTACATCACGGCACGAATGGGCGCCCCGCTGCAAGCCCCCTTTCATCCGTGCATGATGAAAGATAATACCGATCTAGCGTTGATTTCAGATTGATTGTTGATCCAAGCGAGGAATGGCAACGTGATAAGTGAATTCCAATAAAAAAAAGTCTTTTCATGGCAGGGCAGTACAGTGCGATATATATGTTGCACGTGCGACACTGACGTCAGTCTGTGGTGCGATGAAAGGATGGACTTCAATAGCACTGGTGCGATGGCCCGCTATCCACTTGGTACTTGTAGTCTTGTGCGATTAAATACAATGTCCCTTCTGCGTAAAACTCCATATATCAAACACCAAATCCCATAATCCCTAGCGAACAATATCCCCGCGAGTTGCGAGCAGTGACTCATATCCTCTCGGCTCAGCTCACAACACAGCAGGTGACTGCAGGACTCGTCTCAGCAGCGTTTGGAACGCGGACATTGAAACAGAGCTAGTAGATAGTGTTGTCGCGACCCAAAACAAATCCCTGCTGTTTTATTCGGCAACGGGTCAAATGCATATAACATGCTTTGCAATCCTCGCGTCATAAAGTCCGAAATGAACGTTACCCAGACCGTGCTTCTGCCTTCTGCTCTCAGCCGAGCGGGGCTGCACAGCAGTGCGGCTATTTTGCGATCCGAAATAAGTCTGTGGTGTTTTTTTTTTCTCACAACGGGTCAAATGCATCTAACACGCTTTGCATCATCGCCATTCCTTTATGCCCACATCGCCCGAAATGAACGTTACATTAGCATAAGCTAACAAGCTAATCCTGATCAGAGGCAGAGCCATAGAGACAGTGTGGACTGGGGAAAGGGTGTGTGTGTGTCGAGAGGAGTGGAAGTTTGAAGACAGACTAGATGATGCGGGGGTGGTGAGTTGAAACAGTGTGAATGAATGAAAACTTTATTTAACAGATTGCAGAATGGGTACAATACAGTACGGCTCAATACACACAATTGTTAAGGGGATGCAGACCATAGAAAGACTTTCGTCTTGTTTACATCAGGGTCCCCCATTGTGTGTGTGTGTGTGTGTCCCAACCGACCCCACTTCTATGTTTCAATAAATTATTTGCATTTAAAACTATTAACGCTGACTCATTCCTTCAGTCCACTCAAAATGATGCTAATATTCCTTGTTGTTTATGATATTAATTGAAAATAGCATATGAGAGTATTATAGTAATAATAACACATGGCGATATACTAAAAAGCAATTTATAATTTTTGGCTGGTAAAAAATCTGCCTTTTTTTAAATCTACCAGCCAAATGGCTGGTAAGTCAAAAGGTTAAGTTTGTTCCCTGACTGCAACTAAATAACACAAATACAATAGGCACATTTGTGACTGTTACAAATATAACACGTTTTATACTTGTGCTACAAGATTTTGGCCAGTGCTACAAAACTATCAACCTCTGTAGCACCAGTGCTATGTGCAAAAAAAGTTAACGTACAGCCCTGTTTCATGGGATTACTGAGAATCACTGAAACTATACTCATATTCACCACGGTATAAAACGGAAATGTACGGATGAAAGAATGATCTGTTTTTTGCATGTTGACTGGAAGAAACTCACTGACAATCGAAAACGTTATTAGATCCATAGCTATAATATTTAATATAGTTTTTAGCACTGCAAACACGCCATTCTCTCCATTGAATAGAACGTGGGCACTGAAGGCCCACAGTGCCCCCTGCTGCCTGGCAATCAAAGTGTTAAACTGAAGGACGACTTACACAGGTGTATCTGGACTCTGGCAATGGCAGAAGAATAGGTAGAGAAGACGACGGTACCTGCGGATATTACGGAGTGACTACGGAGCGAGGCCTTTATGTGGGTCGTGTGTAATGACATTGGGTGCAATACTAACAGGCTAAGCTAGCAAGCTGGTCTATTGCTAATCGCACATTTAAATCAACGGGACATATGAACAAATGGACATGACACGTAAGCTTAGTTCACCGTAGTGTCACTGTGTGCCGTTGTGACAGGCTAAACTGGCCTTAAGTTTATTGTTATTTCTCTTTTCTATTGTTTGATATAGGCAGTTATTTCTCTTTTCTATTGTTTGATATAGGCATAGTGGTATTTCTGATTTGTTGCAGCAAGATAAGCTAGTATCGTGTTCACAGGCCACATTCCCCCACGAGGGCTGGCCCCTGTTTCGCCTCACTGGGCATGTGCAGGATCTGACTGTCAAATATCGCGGCCGGTGTGAGTAGATTTCTATTATTATTTATTATTATTTTTTGCCCTGGCAGTTAGCCAACATGGGCCACGATCACGGCTGTAGTTATAGCTGTGCTGTAGTTATTTTGTGCTTGGTTTGCAGTTCCGACTGTAAGTCAGTACCTTGGTTTTTTGGTTCTTGTTATTGTAATTGGTAATGCTTATATAGGAGGGACGCTAAATCCAACGATGTGCATAATAGAGATATGGTGTTATGATCGCTTTATCTTATTCCTGCTTCTGCTATGCAAGCTGCTTTTCACTGTCGCTCCGTGTTTTTCTACCTATCGCTACCTTAATGATTTATTATAGCCCTTTCAACTCTAAATACTCTGTACCTATGGTACTTCTCCAGAACTGTGAATTTATTTGAGGGATGCACGATAATTATCGGGCCGATATCAGCAATTATGACGTCATCCCGATAAACTCGATAACGTTATTGATAGCTCCGATAACATAATAAATTTTTTGGTTAAAAGAAATCCGGTGTGGGTGGATTTGGATGAAGGGCGCTCGTTTTTATTATAGCCTCCTCCCGTTTTGCCAGTACTGTGGTAAAACTGATAGCGTGTGGTTTAGGAACAGGGAGTTTTCACAAATCCAGCGCTCCCTTTCTTGGCTGTGACATAGTCACGTTACATTCGGAGACAGACAGTCGATCTGCCAATTACGTCCCACGGCTTGCACCCACCTCTTCTTCTTACCACCAATCAGAAGCTCTCGTTCGTTTATTTACCTCCGGATTGTCAGCCATTACTCTACTCGGAGCTAACGTTATCTCCCCGCCAGCCACATTGACAAGTACCAGCGCTTATACATTACTGGCAAATGTCTTGTTGCACTTGTGGCAACAAGCGTTGTCAGCATCGACTTTAGTAAAATAGACCCAGACTTTTGAACATTTCGTTCTGTCCGCCATTATGAGAGCAGAGCTGTCTGTACTCCAGCGCAGCACCCGTGTGAGTGAGTGTGTGTGTGTGTGTGTGTGTGTGTGTGTGAGTGAGTGAGTGAGTGTGTGTGTGTGTGTGAGGGGAAGAGAGGAGAGAGCAGGCAGCCCGCTCCCCGCGCAGGCAGAGAGACACAGAGGCAGGAGAGATAGACAACGGCCAACAAGATTAGTTTGCGACGTTTAAATTCCTCAAAAAAAAACTCCATAATTTCTCGAGTACCGATAGCAGTACCGATGACGTCGGAGGTTATAAATAATCAAAAAAAAAAATTTGATTAAAAAAAAATATATATATATATATATATATATATATATATATACAGTTAAAAAAAATATTATAATACAATAAATATCGGTTATCGGTATCGGCTTGAGGAGCATAAAGTTATCGGTATCGGTGTCAAAATCAATATCGTGCATCCCTAATTTATTTATTTAGATTTATGACCGCAGTACTTCGCCGAAAGGACGAGTAGCGAGATCTCTCCGTGGGAGGACCAGCGAGATGAAGAAGTCTCCGTCTTATCAGCTACACACAAAGGACTATGTCGGGCACTGCTGAAGGCGAGGATATTTATGAAAGGCGAGAATACTTCATAATGACCCCGGCTGAAAGAAAACAAGACCCACCATCACCAGCTAAGTACCTAGCTTAGCCTAACCTGAAAAGACAATAAATAAGGGAAGATGCCTGGACTCGGCTCTCCCACAGAATGTACTAGCTGCCTGAGGATGAGTAAGAGGATTGTAGAGCTGGAGGCTCGAGTTTCTATCCTGCACCAAATCCAACAGGATGAGCGACTCATTGACTATTTTTGAAGCTACTACAAATATAGCCAACGATACCATGATTGAGACCTGGCCTAGGCTAGCTACAGAACAGCACCACCCAAAAGACGGTCCCTGGCACAAGCAAGGAGCTAGACCAAAGCAGTGGACCACCGTCAAGGATAAAAGGAGAAATAAACGAACCAGGAACACGACTATTACCTCACCCCCGGTACTGCCAGGAAATAGTTTCAACCTACTCTCGGAAACACGCATATCAACACCCAAAGCAAAGAGACTTAGAAGCATGGCTAACAACGCTAGCGAAGCAAACAGTGAGCGGAACGGAGCTCACGCTAACGACGCTAATAGCAGGAATACCGGAGCTCACGCTAACACTAGCGAAGCAAACAGCAGGCATGCCGGAGCTCACGCTAATGCTAGCGAAGCTAACAGCCGGCACATCGGAGCACACGCTAACGACGAGACAACGAGGAAAACAGAGCCACGAGCGACGCGGCTAGCAAACACGACCCAGACTGAGCAAACGGCTAACAGCGAAGAGACTACCATGCGCCGAGGAGAACGTTGCGGTAGCCGACACCGAAGGTACGAGACCAGCGTTAACATGCCGGCTAGTGATGCACGATATATCGGCCGCCGATATAATATCGGCCGATATGGCCGTTTTTTTACACATCGGTATCGGTCCGATATCAAGATGGGGCCGATATCCGATATTAAAAAAAAAAAAAAAAAAAAAAAATCTTTTTTTTTTTTTATCTTTTTTTTTCTTTTTACATGTTTTGGCCTTAAATAGTTTCAAAAATCAGTCATTTCTGAAAATAAGTTACAAAAGTAAAAAAATTATGCGTTAAAAAAGTGTTTTCTATACAGAGATATCGACATCGGTAAATATCGGTATCGGCCAGAACAGCAATATTAATATCGGTTATCGGTATCGGCCACAATTTTCACATCGGTGCATCACTAATGCCGGCTATTGAGAAGGCTAGTGGTACAGCTAGCGAGGCTTCACCAAGGCCACAGGACTGTGGTAAGAACCGGCAGACTAGGCCTAATCCAAAAACAAACGGCCCCAAAACTGTTGGAAAGAAAAATGCTAACCACACACAGAAAACAGACTGCATACTGATTGGAGATTCCACAACAAGGTATGTGGAGATGGCAAACAGAAAATATATGTCTAGACAACACATCTGTGAAAGAGCTGGTCGAAATACTTCCAACACTCATCAGACCGGGCATAACAAAAATTGTCATTCACTCTGGATCGTTTGACATCCTGCGATAGAAGACGGGCACAGAGACTTTGAAAGAGGATTTCACACCTTTAATGAACACACTAGACAAACATCAGTATGTGTACATGGACACTGATGTGTCCATCAGTGGACCAATTGCATGCTTTCGCAGAGGACAAGAAGCCTTTAGTCGACTCCTAAATTTTTATTCATGGTTAGGGTCCGCTTGTCTTATACACGGCCTGAAATTTATTGACAATTTCAATGTTTTCTAATTTCTGGAATAACCCAGAATGCTTTCAAAGAAATGGCTTCTTCCCAAATCGCTTAGGTTCGAGGCTTCTAGCAGCAAACATGCGTCATGCCTTAATGGCCTTCAAGGATATCAAACTCATACCAGCACGAGAGATAATCACGAAGGACACAATCTCGCCACGAGGTGCAGCAGCAGCACAAGGCGTCCCCCCCCCCCCCATATCACACAAGGCCATCTCGTCTGATCAAATGTCCCCGAAAGAGTACAGTACAGTTTAGTACAACTGCCGTCTGCCATGCCATCTCTCAAAACATACCGGTAATCATAACCAGCCAATGGCATGGTGAAAAAAATATATACCCCATCAATGCGTTTACCTGCTATTAACCTCAGGGCCATCAAGGTCAAGCCAAAGCAGACCTCCTCTAAAGAAGTCCAACAAATAAAATTAGCCCTCCTAAATGTCAGATCACTGAATAATAAAACATTTTTAGTAAATGATCTGATTAAAGAAAATAGCTTAGATTGGATCTGCCTAGTAGAGACACGGCTAAATAATGACACAGCTACATCAATAATGATAGAAGCTTGTCCACCAGACTATAATTTTCTTCAAATACCCAGAAAAAATAGAAGGGGGGGAGGAGTTGCAGCAATTTTCTCCTCAAAACTCTTGTTTAGAATCACAGAACTAGGCGAGTTCATGTCGATGGAATATCTTGCCATTGAGCTCAAAACAGAATCAACGATTATCGTCACAATATACCGCCCGCCTAGACACTCACCAATATTTATACAGGAGCTCTCTGAACTGATCTCACTATGTGTTACCGGATATGATAAGGTGATCTTAAATGGAGACTTGAACATCCATTTTAATAAGAAAACAGACTCCAAAACTATAGAACAAAAAAATCGACTGGATAGCTTTGACCTAACACAGCATGTAACAAATGCAACTCACAGGCTTGGGAATACATTAGACTTAGTTATAACAACAACTGGGCTAAGCATAACAAATATCTCAATAACTGAATTACCTCTCTCCGACCATCACTGTATATTTTTTGATACTCAAATAACCCTTACTAAAACAAAAAAAGAAATCATAGTTCAAAAGAGGCTCCTAAACGACAAGGCTGAATCAAAGTTCATTGATCTTATCAGACTACATGAACCACACAATCATGACAGCTCTCTAAATGAAATGGTAGAAAATCTCAATGATGCACTGTCATCTATATTAAATTCTGTCGCCCCACTAAAAACGAAAAAAAAGAAAACCAGAGCCTCTCCCTGGTTGAACTATAATACGGTCAACAAAGAAAAAAGGAAATGTCGTGCAGCGGAGCGAAAATGGAGAAAAACAAAAACCACCATATGCTGTGATATATACAAAGATGCTTTAACTGCTTATAATAAAACCATCCGCTTAGCAAGGAAAGACTACTTCTCTAAAATCATTACAGAAAATGCTGGAAACTCCAGAATCCTTTTTTCCACTATTAATGTACTACTCAACACTGCCCCTACACCTACTCAGTCATCAACGGTTAAGTGTGAAGAACTTGCACTATTCTTTAACAACAAAATAACCTTGATCAGGGCCAGCATTACTCATGGTGGAAATAAAGCTGATTGCAGCAAACCGCGCAATGTAACCAATAACCATGAGAAGATTCACATGCATCACATTAGATGTACTCTGCAAAACTGTCTCAGAATGTAACTCCTCCACCTCAGACATTGACCCTATACCTACAGCTTTCTTCAAATGGGTGTTTAATAATAGTGTGTCAAGCCCTGTGCTAAATATCATAAACACTTCCCTTAGAACTGGTATTTTCCCAGATGCCTTTAAAACAGCAGTTGTAAAGCCATTACTAAAAAAACCTAACTTGGATAGTAATGAAATGGCAAATTATCATCCAATATCCAACCTACCATTCATTAGTAAAGTACTTGAAAAGATAGTTTCAGTTCAAATAAATTCCTTTCTTGAAGAAAACATCTTAGAAGAATTTCAGTCAGGATTCAGAAAATATCATAGCACTGAAACTGCCCTCACCAAAATAATCAGTGACCTCAGGCTAAACTCTGACGAGAATAAGATCTCCATCCTTATCCTACTAGATCTCAGTGCAGCATTTGATACAATCGATCACGATATTCTAATCGATCGTCTTGAAAACCATGTCAGTTTCTCAGAACATGTGCTAGGCTGGTTTAAAACATACATCAGAAGGAGGAAATTCTATGTTAAACTAGGAGATCACATGTCTGATATATACGACAACAACTATGGAGTTGCACAAGGGAGTTGCTTAGGTCCTTTACTCTTCTCCCTTTACATGTTACCGCTAGGTGATATCATCAGAGAACATAATGTAGATTTCCATAGCTATGCGGATGATACACAACTGTACATATCTGCTGAACCAAATGATACAGCGATTAGCTCCATTACAGACTGCTTACTGGCAATAAATAAATGGATGAGTAAGAACTTCCTGAAACTAAACGAGAACAAAACTGAAATTCTAATTATCGGCCCCAAAACTAAAAAAGAAACATTAATAAAGAACCTGGGAGGACTAACCCCTTGGATCAAATCTGAGGTCACTAGTCTCAGGGTTATCATAGATTCAGAACTGAACTTCAATTCTCATATTAGCAAAGTGACGAAAACATCGTTCTTCCATCTCAGAAATATAGCAAAAGTACGACCATTTATTAATCAGAACGATGCTGAGAAACTAATTCATGCATTCATATCTAGCCGGTTAGACTACTGTAATGCACTTTTCACAGGTCTCCCTAAGAAAACCAAAGAGAGGCTTAAGCTAATCCAAAACTCTGCAGCCCGACTGCTAACTAGAACCAAAAGGAGAGAGCACATTAGTCCAGTCTTAGCTGCTTTACACTGGCTTCCTGTAACATTTAGAATTGACTTTAAGGTCCTTCTCCTTACATACAAAGCTCTAAATGGACAGGGACCTAGCTACATCGCCAACACTCTAATAAATTACACACCAGCAAAAACACTGCGATCATCAGCTGCTGGACTACTAGAGGCTCGCAGAAACAGTCAAAAGAGGATCGGTAATGCAGCCTTTATCAACTATTCCCCAAACTGTGGAACAAACTACACCAAAACATCAGAGAAGCCAACTCACTAGACATCTTTAAAAGACAGCTTAAATCTCTTTGCTCAGGCATTTCACTGTGGGGTAATGCAGGCAAATATCTGAATAGATATCTGCTACCACCTAGTGGCAAGGGGAAATATTATTATAGAAACATCAGGGATATCCTGACACAAATTGTACTTACCTGCACTATTCTTACCCTGCCTACTTTTATACACTGCCTATCAAATTCATGTGTCGGTTATCACACTTTTTACTTCTTACTGATGACTATTTTTATTATTTGTATTACTGAATCAAACTGTAAACAGAGAGCCTATTGGGATGCTAGATCTATCTATCTTCTATCCCCAGGCCATCAGGCTGCTAAACGAACAATAAACACTATGCAACAACCATCAAATGCACACAGCACACACCCACACACTCACTTAAACAAACAACACACTGCAGCACCCACTCTCCACACTGTAGATCACACAAACACACTTTATATGTATTGATAAAGGATTTGCACTACAACTCGAACTCGTACACGGTACACCTACTGTAAATTGTACCTAAATTGCACCTCATCCCATTTCTGCCTTGCACTATATAGTATTGTATATTAGTACACTGCATAGTATATTGTATATTATATGGTAACTCAGTTACGTCTATTCTGCATCGAACATTGTACATATGTCTATACTGAACACTGTGACCTAATTTTTTTACTTCTAATTTACATGCTATATACTATGTTATTTTATTTCATACTTATATTGTCTTGCACAGTCTCTGGAGCGTAACAGTAAGAAGCATTTTGTATAAAAGTATTCTGTACTTCTGTATGACAACTATTAAAGAAACTTGAACTTGAAACTTGAGATCCTAATGTGAAACACTGTGCTGTTGTATGTTAAATACCCTGTTGTATGTCCGTTCTATTGTATAATTGATTTTTTTTATATATATATATATATATTACTGAATCAAACTGTAAACAGAGAGCCTATTGGGATGCTAGATCCTAATGTGAAACACTGTGATTTACCATACCTTGCTATATTCTTACCCTACCTGCTTTCATACACTTCCAATGAAATTCATATGTCGGTTCTATGATGTTGGAGTGATGCTCTGTTGTGAGGAGAAGATGACTTTTGACCTAAATCTAGCAAAGTTGTTTACCATTCCAGTTAGGTACATCGTGAACCTCACCACCTAGCCAAGGTTGATTCTCCTAACTGGGCCATTTTCATCTGATTTAACAATCTTATCACACTTTTTACTGTAACCTTGCTATTTACATTTTTTATTTTTATGCTCGCTTATGCCTGTATTTTTTACTGTTGTTGTATGTCCGTTCTATTTTATAATTTTTATTATTTATTATATACTATTTTTAAACTTAATCATTTTAAACTATTTTATTAATTGTATTACTGAATAGAGAGCCTATTAGGATGCTAGATCCTAATGTGAAACACTGTGATTTACCATACCTTGCTATGCTCGCTCATGCCTGTATTTTTTTACTGTTGTGAAGCACTTTGAACTGCAACCTCTGTATGAAAAGTGCTATACAAATAAAGTTATTATTATTATTATTATTATTATTATTATTATTATTATTATTATTATTATTATTATTATTATTATTATTATTATTATTATTCAATTTATTTTATTTACCGGGGAATATAATGGTGATTGCAAGGGGATATCTCAAGAATGATGGGGGGTTTAACATACAATGGGAAGGGACGGTTTTGGAAATCCATGAATCCAGGGGGAAGCAGAGAAGGGGTGTCCGTCCTTAGTGGATGAACTAGTGAGACCAGACTAGATGGTAAGTGTGAAAAGCTAACAACTATGGTTGGCGGATCGATGTGTGGATTAGAAGGGGTGGGATGGGGCGTTTACAACAGTTGTGGGGGGGGGTCTGGATGATAGATTTGTAGGAGAGGGTGAGGGTTTTATTGTTACATGTTTCCGTGTATTTTGTGTTTTTGTTTTATGTTTGTCTAAATGCTGCTCCTCCAATTTAGATAATAATAATAATTAATTTAATTTATATAGCGCTTCTCAATAACCCGAAGTCGCTGACAGTAGTCGGGAGCAGGGGTACAAACAAAGAAACGAAAGCAAAGAAACAAAAACAAAACAACAAAGAAACAAAAACAAAGGGAACATGAGACCATGGGGGGAACGGGGGAGACAGCCTGATGGCACAAAAAAAAGACTGGAGACATATCAATCAGGTTGGAGGGGAGGGGGGGGTTTAGGGGTGGGGGGGGTTTAGGGGTGGGGGGGGTTGAAGGCAAGGGAGAACAGGTGGGTTTTGAGGCGAGCTTTGAAGGTGGAGAGTGTAGGGGAGTCTCTGATGGACTGGGGGAGGGAGTTCCAGAGTCGGGGTGCAGTGCGAGAGAAGGCCCGATCTCCGAAGTTTTTAAGCTTGGATGTCGGGACAGTGAGGGAGGCAGTGGAGGAGGACCGGAGGGAACGGGTGGGGCGGTAGGGGAGAAGGAGATCAGTCAGGTAGGGGGGGGCCAGGTTTCAGTGAGGAGGAGTAGGTCCAGGTTGTTGTCCAGTAGTAGTTCATAGATCAGAGGTGATTTGTTAGAGAGAGAACGGGTGTTGAGGAGAGCAAGGGAGATGGATGGGGGAGCAGGGAGGAAGGAGCGAAGGTTATCGAGGTTAGCGGTGCGGCGGGTGGGGGTGGCAAGGGGGCGAGAGGTAGTCCAGGAAGAGGGGATGTATGAGCCGTCAGGGAGGTGGAGAGTCCGGTTTCGATTTAGATATCAGGGTCCTAGAGGTATGGTCGGACACAGAGGGGAGGATAACAATGGCAAAGGTGGAATATTTTCACAGAAAAATAGCGCTATTCTCATTGTATGCACCAAATACATTTGACGCAACTTTTTACAAAACAATCACTAAAGTTATAGAACTGAGTGGATATTCTTTAATATTAATTTCAATTCAATTCAGGAATTAACACTTATTTTAACCAATGGGAGAATGCTTCATATCTATTACACTGTGTCCTTGTTTAGATGTATGAAAACAGTTTTTCACCCTCTCATTTACTGATTGAACTATTTATACAGACTAACAGTATGTGACAGCTACTGTAACTAAACATGAGTTTTAAAGGGGCACTTCAGCAAAAGACAATGGGGATTCATTTTGCACATAATCTCACACATCCATCAACTCTACAGTCCATGAAAAAAGCTCCATGAAATGATAAGGTAGCAGTCCCTATAAGGCAAGGTATTGCTAATTTTTCATCTACATCATTTCATGGTGCTGTAATTAACACAACAAGGATGCAATGTCCCTGATGACGTCACTGGTGTCCATATTCAAACTTGTTTACTCTCAATAACTGTCTAACCTTTTAGAGTTTTTGGATGTGTGCAAGATTATGTTATTATTGTTTTTTGGTGAAGTGCCCCTTTAATGTATTTAAGTTGTAAAGAGTACATTTGTTTATTTAGACTATACTGTTTGAGTGTTTGTAAACAACGGGCCTATATTTGAGCTATGGTGGCGAGATGTGAAAGATCCTTTCCCCTCAGCAAATCCTACCCTAAAAAAAGGAAAAGAAAATCACACACCCGTAGTCGATGTGAATTGAATTGCCTACTCCAAAATGTAGCCCTTACTAATCCTGTTATTAGCGCTGCATGATATTATTGACTTGAACAAAATTCTTTAAATTTTTCATCCCGAGAGGTTTGGTTTAGCTGTGAAACTTCAGGAGGCCACAAGAATGCCTAACTAGCTGAATAGAACATGAGGTCATAGGAAAAAGAACATAAACATGAAGGGAAGATCAAATTTTTCGCACCATTATACCATCTGTTCTCCACGCTGGACAAAAACATCAACAAGTTATTCAACTTTCATTGGGGGCCTCTGTCCCTCCTTAGATTATACCTGTGCTATTAACATAGAGATACTACATTATTACAGGCTTACTTTATGCAGCGATCCACTCTCAAAGAGCACCTACGGGAGACTGCAATTCGAAACTGGCCCCTGTAAATGTCCTAACCCAACCCCCTCCAATGTACAGTTACAGTTAGATGTAAATAAGACGAAAGTCTTTCTCTGGTCTGCATCCCCTTAACAATTGTGTGTATTGAGCTGTACTGTACCCATTCTGCAATCTGTTAATACAATTTTCAATCAATCAATTACGTCTGGCAGCCATCTAACAGACACTAATCTTCCTTAGAATGACACAAGGTCCCAAATGAATGATTCTATCTATTCTGCTCACCTACAAATCCCTCCACACTCTGGCACCTCAGTACCTCACTGACCTCCTCCACCCCTACACTCAGCCACGGTCCCTGCGATCCACGGACACTGTTCACCTCTCCATCCCCCGAACCAGTCTGCGGACCTTCGGGGACAGAGCTTTCAGTGTGGCAGCTCCCACCCTCTGGAACTCCCTCCCCGCAGAACTCTGCAACACCCCAACTCTGGACTCATTCAAAAAACTCCTCAACACCCACCTCTTCAACTTGGGCCTTTAACCCATAATTTCTCACTTTGTATGTTGTGTCTGTCCACTATGTGTGCTACTTTTGTTATTTTTCCCCCCTATGTAGAGCGACCTTGGGTCTTCTGAAAGGCCCTATAATAAAATGAAGTTATTATTATTCAACTTTAGTCCGGTTGTTTTCACATTTTTTATTCGTACCAAAGATGCTGAAATCTAATTTGAGATGCCCGTTTAAATAAACGACCCCATGGCTGCCTGCGCTATTCCAACATCACAACCGCAAGCTGGCTTTTTGAAACACTATCCAAGGTGTTTGACGACCATCTCCAAAACAAAGTAAGAGGTGAGGCTGGTGACGCTGGCCTGAGAGGCTTCGAAAGCTAAACGAATCCCAGTGAACTGGGTGAAAAAAGAAAATCCGGATGGTAAAGATTAGGAACTAGATTACATCTTAAATGCAACAGTGATTCAACTCCAGCAGGCATGCATTCATTTAGTGCAAGTTAAAGGGAAATCCAGAATAACAGCAGTCAAAGGTTGCCACTCCTACCAAACGCACACAAGGTGTGTGGAGGGGGTGTACATTTACTTTTGGGTAGATATGAGGACATTTAAATGACCCACCCATTGCATTTCTTCTAAATTGAGTGAAGGCAGAGCTAACCTTCGGATGTTTCTGAGCAGAGATCGCTTTGGCCAGACACAAAGAAAGTTAGGCCTCAATCTGGTAAATTAGTTTAATGTTGCTTTGCAGTGGAATTTCCCCTTTAAGTCAATATATATTAAACACAGACACTCGTCTCCCTATACTGGAAAACGGAGCATCAAGACTTGAATTTGTGATGTGATGGATTTTTGGTGTTGGTGCCTTGTCAATTAGTAGATAGTACATCCAAATGGGTTTTGTAGGGCTTAGTTTTGAATCAGAAAATGTATCCATATACCAGTAAAATAAATCACCATGGCTACCAGTGACTCAGGAGGTAGAGCGGTTGTCTGGTAATCACAAGGTTCCCAGTTCCATCCTGGCAGCGTGTCGAAGTGTCCTTGAGCAAGACACTGAACACCCCAACTGCTCCCAGAGCACTCGTGGCAGCCCATTGCTCCTGAGAGATTAGGAAGGCTCAAATGCATTGCAGACAAATTCATCTCACTGCACTGTACATGTACTTTTGTATATGACGAATAAACTTGGACCTGAACATAGTGTCCTAGGAGTTGATCCACTAATGGAGCTCCAGCATCTGTCTCTTGATGACATCATCACTAGAGATGTGTCTCTCTGGTGTTCAGCTTAAGGAGAGACTTCATATTCACAAGTTGAAACTGAACAGTAATGTTACAAATAATGGGAATTATATTTCAGGGTGGATTTTTACTTTATCAGTGAAGGGGAAAGGAAATAATATTTTGATTATGTAGAGGCCTGTATAGAATAGGTATTTTTGCACCGCTTTTCATTCACTTTCCTACTTCCTCTTATTGTAATTTACTTCGTTTTTCTTGTGTTTAGTGTGCTATCGGCCACTTTAATTTCACCACTATCAGTAGAGGGAAAAAGTAATCGCCTCATTCTCAAGAGTTTGTTTTGTTTGCCAATCTAAGGCATTGTGCTAAAGCAGCACGCTGCAGCAGAACCAAAACCAGGAGACGTAAATCTCTCTGTGGCACAGAGCAGCGGCCCTCCCACTTCTGAGTGGACTTCCTTTTCATCGGTTGTCAACAGGAGGAGAGGAAGCAGACAGGCCCAGGGAACATATATGGTACCCTGCTTTCCATTAGTGCAGGAAGAGGAGCTCCAGAGCCTGCCAGGCAGAAGAGACACAGAGCTCCAGACAGTATGGCAGCTGATGCTATAGAACTAAAAGGATTGGGGGGGGGGACAGGAATCATGGAATCTATAATATAAACAAGGGGTAGAGGTAGAGAGAGAGGTAGGGCCTAAAAGAAAAAATGGTTTGTTTCCGGTTGCCGACCGACCCTGCCGATTTAGGTGCGACCCAATTTATTTTATGAGTTTAAAAAAAAATTAAAAAAAAATTAAAGGAATAAAAAAAAAATTACAATAAAGTTTCATAAAAATCTTAGTCAAACCGTTAGTATTATGGATATTAAACATGCTGGGAGAGATACATGCATCCATGTTGTTGTGAACATTTTAATTAAATGAAGAAATTCCCTATCCATAGTCGCCGTGGGAAACAATAAAATAAAATAAATTCCCTACCTACCCATGGCCTTAACTGACAACCAACAGGAAACAAACAATATTTTGAGTGAGTGAGTGAGTGAGTGAGTGAGTGAGTGAGTGAGTGAGTGAGTGAGTGAGTGAGTGAGTGAGTGAGTGAGTGAGTGAGTGAGTGAGTGAGTGAGTGAGTGAGTGAGTGAGTGAGTGAGTGAGTGAGTGAGTGAGTGAGAGAGAGAGAGAGAGAGAGAGAGAGAGCATGGGCTAAAATGATTATGGGAAAGGGGATACAGAGAGAGGCGTAGGGAATAGCAGCTTCAGATCACAACACCAGGCAGATGCTTCAGAGCACAGCACCAGGCAGATGAAATAGTTGGGGGGGTAGACTAGAGCGGGGTCGGGGGGGGGGGGGGGGGACTCAAACAGCATGACAGCTCGGCTAATGCCACAAAGCTGAGGGGGTGAGGACAAAAAGGAGAGGATGGAATTTCTAGCCTTGGGGCAGAGGTGTAGGTATTAAGATGGGAACAGGGGTGTAGGTATCAAGATGTAGGGGTGGAGGTTGGCAGGGGAGGGGGGGGGGGTGCGAGAGTATTGGCAGGGGAGGGGGGGGGGGGGTGCGTAGGTTGATTTTAAAGGGGTTGGAGAGCGCGTTGAAAGGGGGTGATGGAAGTAATTACATGAGGAACGTTACCGCCGCCACCATCGTGCTGCAATTCCTGAGCCATTTCCTCCCCCTCCCCCTCCCCCTCCCCCTCCCTCGTATTGCTTTTTCTGGGCAGATTAAGGCACGCGGCAGTGTTCCATTATAGCCCACATGTACAAGACACATCAAAAACATTACGCTGTGTGGTAAAAAAAAATAAAAAGCACACAACATTCCAAAAAAAAATTTAAAATCCTCGACACAAACACTGAATCAGAATCTTTATTGTCACACCTTTCTAATTCTGACAATACAGATTTTGATTCCGAAAGACCAAAAAAGACCAAAGACTTGATACCAAAAAGCCTGGGCCAACAACAACATGCTGGAACAAAGGCACCGGAACATCAGCGTTGTATTAAGGCTTGTCTTCAGTTCTAACATCTGAACGCACCCCCCCTATAATCAAGTCTGTTTTGAGAAAAAGTTATAGGCCTAATGGCCGACATCCAGTCTGGTTAGAGTGGGTTTTCTGGTTGTAAACAAACAAAGCACCGCCATCACCAAAGCCTGTCTGTATGGAGTCATTTAGCCTCGATATCACAGCCTGTCTGTATGGAGTCATTTAGCCTCAATATCACAGCATGTCTGTATGGAGTCATTTAGCCTCGATATCACAGCCCGTCTGTATGGAGTCATTTAGCCTCGATATCACAGCCCGTCTGTATGGAGTCATTTAGCCTCGATATCACAGCCTGTCTGTATGGAGTCATTTAGCCTCGATATCACAGCATGTCTGTATGGAGTCATTTAGCCTCGATATCACAGCCCATCTGTATGGAGTCATTTAGCCTCGATATCACAGCCCATCTGTATGGAGTCATTTAGCCTCGATATCACAGCCTGTCTGTATGGAGTCATTTAGCCTCGATATCACAGCCCGTCTGTATGGAGTCATTTAGCCTCGATATCACTAGGGATGGGTACCGAATTCGGTACTTTTGAGGTACCGAACCGAAACATGTCGGTACTACCGAGTATCGAATCAAGTGAGATACCGAAAACACACATTTATTTTTTTTACTTTTTTCTTTTCATGTCAACGTTCACACGCACGCACAATATATGCTTACCTAGGATTTGACTTGATTCAACAACAAAGCAGTCGGAGCAATGGCAAGCCGAAAACTGTCGAAATTGTAGTTATTTGAAGTTTGGATTATTTTTTTTCACAACTCCGGTAGGTAAATTAAATTTCTTGAGACTAAAGTACCAAAAAAGGTACCGTTGGGTACCGGTATCGATTCACAGGTACCGGTACCCAACGGTACCTTTTTCCGGTACTTTAGTCTCAAGAAATTTTATTTACCTACCTGAGTCGTGAAAAAAAATTATCCAAACTTCAAATAACTACAATTTGAAAGGTACCCATCCCTAGATATCACAGCCCGTCTGTATGGAGTCATTTAGCCTCGATATCACAGCCTGTCTGTATGGAGTCATTTAGCCTCGATATCACAGCCCGTCTGTATGGAGTCATTTAGCCTCGATATCACAGCCCGTCTGTATAGAGTAATTTAGCCTCGATATCACAGCCCGTCTGTATGGAGTCATTTAGCCTTGATATCACAGCCTGCATTTCATTGCCTCGTCATGGGGGAAAGGAAGGGAGGAATTCCCTCTGGTAATGATGCCCTCTGCCCCGTCTCTCTGAGAGGAGTCAGTCATCCATGAGTGGAAGGAGAGAGCAAGGAGAGAACCCCGACATCCACCTATTGCCCTGTCCACAGGCACACCTGCCATACTAGTGCTCAGGAAATCCTTAAATTTTTTTTTTGTGAATCTTGATTGGTTAAAAAATAAAAAAAATAAACACTGGAATGGTACCATTCAAACCTGGTACAGCAGCTGTGAATGAGATAACAGCAACTCTAAACTACAGCAGTCTCTATAATACATGGTGTAGAAAAGGCCTAAAAAACAACAACAACAACAACAATAACCACAGTCCCTAAAAATGTAAAGTGGCCACTGGCCAGTGCCAACGTCAGAGGAAAAAATATTGATCTTGCAATATGTTCATCCCAGCATCATCAGACCATAATAACCAACTGTCTGATCTGATGTCTGTGGATTTGCATATGGCTTGCAGGATGTGAGCTGTTAAGAGGCTCTGAGACAGACTGGCTGTCTCTGCCAAGCAGAGAGCTCAGTGAGGACGTACAGGAGCCTCCATCAGGGTCCATTCTCTAGTCCAGCTCTAGAAGACCCACATTAAACAAATACCACAAGGACACATTAGTCCAACGCACAGATCAATAGGAGCAGAGTGTAATGTGTGATAATGGCTTTGAAAGAGCCTGGAGATGCAGCCCATGTCTTTGCTGGTGAGACATCTGGCCCCCCCTACCCCTGGTGCTCCTACCTCCTCTGCCCCCCCCCCAGCCCTGGTGCTCCTACCTCCTCTGCCCCCCCCCCAGCCCTGGTGCTCCTACCTCCTCTGCCCCCGCCCAGCCCTGGTGCTCCTACCTCCTCTGCCCCCCCCCCTACCCCTGGTGCTCCTACCTCCTCTGCCCCCCCCCCTACCCCTGGTGCTCCTACCTCCTCTGCCCCCACCCAGCCCTGGTGCTCCTACCTCCTCTGCCCCCCTCCCAGCCCTGGTGCTCCTACCTCCTCTGTCCCCCCCCTACCCCTGGTGCTCCTACCTCCTGTCCCCCTCCCAGCCCTGGTGATCCTACCTCCTGTCCCCCTCCCAGCCCTGGTGATCCTACCTCCTTTGCCCCCCCCTACCCCTGGTGCTCCTACCTCCTCTGCCCCCCCCCCCTCCCAGCCCCGGTGCTCCTACCTCCTCTGTCCCCCTCCCAGCCCCGGTGCTCCTACCTCCTCTGTCCCCCTCCCAGCCCTGGTGCTCCTACCTCCTCTGTCACCCCCCTACCCCTGGTGCTCCTACCTCCTCTGTCCCCCCCCCTACCCCTGGTGCTCCTACCTCCTCTGCCCCCCCCCCCCCCCCCCCAGCCCTGGTGCTCCTACCTCCTCTGCCCCCCCCCCCCCTCCCAGCCCCGGTGCTCCTACCTCCTCTGTCCCCCTCCCAGCCCCGGTGCTCCTACCTCCTCTGTCCCCCTCCCAGCCCCGGTGCTCCTACCTCCTCTGTCCCCCTCCCAGCCCTGGTGCTCCTACCTCCTCTGTCCCCCCCCTACCCCTGGTGCTCCTACCTCCTCTGTCCCCCCCCCTACCCCTGGTGCTCCTACCTCCTCTGCCCCCCCCCCCCCCTCCCAGCCCCGGTGCTCCTACCTCCTCTGTCCCCCTCCCAGCCCTGGTGCTCCTACCTCCTCTGTCCCCCCCCTGGTGCTCCTACCTCCTCTGCCCCCCCCCCCCCCCCCAGCCCCGGTGCTCCTACCTCCTCTGTCCCCCCCTACCCCTGGTTCTCCTACCTCATCTGCCCCTCCCCCCCTCCCAGCCCCGGTGCTCCTACCTCCTCTGTCTTCCCCTACCCCTGGTGCTCCTACCTCCTATGCCCCCCCCCCCCCCCTCCCAGCCCTGGTGCTCCTACCTCCTGTCCCCCTCCCAGCCCTGGTGCTCCTACCTCCTCTGCCCCCCCCCCCCCCCTCCCAGCCCCGGTGCTCCTACCTCCTCTGTCCCCCTCTACCCCTGGTGCTCCTACCTCCTGTCCCCCTCTACCCCTGGTGCTCCTACCTCCTGTCCCCCTCTACCCCTGGTGCTCCTACCTCCTGTCCCCCTCTACCCCTGGTGCTCCTACCTCCTGTCCCCCTCTACCCCTGGTGCTCCTACCTCCTGTCCCCCTCTACCCCTGGTGCTCCTACCTCCTGTCCCCCTCTACCCCCGGTGCTCCTACCTCCTCTGGCCGCCCCGGCGTGATGCGGGGGTATGGTACCCCATCCCCCGGGACTGTGCTCTGCTTTTTCTGGATGCTGCTCCTCTTTGTCTGGCTGACTGGCTGGCTGGCTGCAAGTGTGTGTCTGTGGATCCAAACCCCCAGCCCCTCGTCTACCCCCAACACACGCCTAGCTCCTCGTCCCAGCATCAACACACCACTCCACCAACCAGGCCGCTGCCTGCCTCTCCGATTATGTGGTATCCTAGCGACAGCCAACGGGGTGCCTATGGTATCCCTGTGCAGAGCAGCATGCTGATTGGACAACGGGATCCCCTCTAATGAAGATGATGGTAATGATTTTACCCCATCTCTCTCTCTCCCCTCCCCCCTCCCTTCTGACGGAATACTAGATTTTGTAGGATGCACAGAGCCGCCACAGAAAGGGGACTAGGCTACAATCATCGACACAATTATATTTTTGACCACCACAAACCACATTATGCAGGAATTACATTAAATAAGAAGGTCTGAGATAACATGTCTGCCTGGATTTCTGAAAACAGCTGTGTGTACTAGGCTACAGCACATGCTTTTATTCATTTCCTGTCAGGACCATTTTAATAAATAGCTTACCTATTGCAAGCTATTTTAACAACATTGGGACCCATTTTGTATCATTACAATCTGGGCCAATGACTAGATCAGTTACTTAATTCTATAGTGTGGAGACCCTGTCTATCATCTTACCGTAACCAGCAGGACAGTAATCATCGTCAATTTAGATATGGGACTGGAGACTGAAAAGCTGGAGGAGAATAAAGAGAAAAGAACTGTGGCTCTCCAAGCGCGCCCAGTCCTGTAACAATCACCTATCTGGAGTAATGAGCCCAATCATAGCTCTACCTCACCTTTAAATCATCTCATCTCAGCTAATTATACAGCCTATGCCAAAATTAGAATTTGTGAGGGACATGCCACATAACTGATGGAGCGAGCGAGCGAGAGAGAAGAGTCTCATTATAGCAGTTCTAGAAATTAAAACAAAAAGTAATAAAAGTAGAACATTTTAATCGCTTCGTAAAAGTGAAACGGGAGAGCCGTGCAGTTGAATTCAGACCTCTCCGAATGAAATGATGACTGCTTTCATTTAAGTGGAATAGGCAAGATAACAGAGAGCTGCATGATAATGGTTATACTCATGGCCTGCCCCGACACATTAACACACACCACCCAACTGTCTGGCTGGATGAAATATAGCCATTTTAGGCATTTTCCGGCGCAATGTGGTATTGATTGGGGCCATCCATGCGTGAACCTCATTGATTATAATCTACTCATTAGCATATAGATTAGCTGGCAGCGGAGAAGGATACACTCACACTGGCCTTGAATCGCAGACTGGGGCAGGAGAACAGGGTCAGAATGGAAACAACGGGGTGGTGGCGTCTCAGTTTGCCAGACGCTACAGTACTTAATGATGCACCTTAAGATATCTTGACAGCCCAGTGTGAGAGATACCCAGGTAAACAGAGAGAAGGGGTGGCCTCGATGGGTCTTAAACATAAACATACCCCACCCTCAGCTAAAGCAATCAGGAACGGCATCCTCTATTCCAAACGCGCTAGAGCTTACCCTAAGCTCTTCTGAAGCGCTAACCAAAGGAACATACATGATCTATGCCACATTGAATCCCAGACCTATATCAATCAAAGACACAACAGCAGTGAAGATGCTGCAGCATTAGCTTCAGAATAAAATGATCCAACAGGATGTCGTCAAAGATCTTTGAAAATGAGTTGAAAGACTTCAGTGTTTTCGATATGCTACAGAGTGTTTTCCCGACCATTGGGAAGGGGAAACTGGGTCCCGCCAATGGGACTCCCTGCCCGGGCTGCCCCATCTGAAAAAATTATAATAATAAAAAATTATAAACCTTTTATTTTTTTACAGTGTTGTACAATTTATGTGTTGTAAATAAATATTGTTCATATTTATTTACCTAATTTATGTGCAATAATTTCATTTCAGTGTAGAGAAATGCATTGATACTAACAACTGCCTTACTGCGTGCGTCTATGACGACACTGTTGACACCACGTATCCGTAACACGTGCGCCCCGCGACAACACTAGTAGTTTTGGGGGTGCCTACCACCCCCCTGAAAAAAAATCCTAGGGGAAACACTGTGTGCAACAACCCAAGTCTTACAGAAAACAAAACCACGGTTAGACCAAACTTCTACTCGAGTGGAGCATCTCAGCTCTTCAGAAAATCTCCCCTCATAGTCAGTTAGTGCAGTATCCTCATCCTGCAGCCTACAAAGCAGTACTTCCAAAGGAGGACTGTTTTGGTTGAGTGGCTGAGCCCTTCCCCTGGAGTTGATCCTGATGGTCAATGACTTTAGTTGATCCTGATGGTCAATGACTTTAGTCCATACAGAGTGCAGGCTCTTTTGTTGTCTTAAATAGAGAGATACCCCCTTGATCCAGAGGCCAGATCCCTGTGATAGCTGTAATTGAGCCATCCAACTCAAATGGGACGACTTCTTACACAGCTGAGTAGGCCAGCACAAAGAGACCCTGGCTGGCTGCCTTCCAGGTAAGTGTACTGAGCGTGTACCGAGCGTGTGTGTATCGCGTATGTTGTTCCAGCACATGCTGCCACACTCTGTCTGACTGAGCTATTGCAAAACAAACAGGCTCATTCCATGATGGTCCCCAGAGGACACTGCTCTCTTTCTGTTCAGCTTCATTTAGGAGAAACTCTTGTATGTGTTGTGAGAAAAGAGAGAGAGAGAGAGAGAGAGAGAGAGAGAGAGAGAGAGAGAGAGAGAGAGAGAGAGAGAGAGATTCTTTTTGTGGTCTATAAATATGTCTATGAAACAGTAAATCTCAAATCCTAGCAGAAGCAGATTGCAACATGCTTCAATCGAGACAGTCCTGTCGAGACCATCTGTGAGGCATCAGTCCCAGACTTCACACCAAAGTCAGGTGGTATATGTAGGTCAGGTATGAGCTGGAATAGTGAGGATGGCACAGGAATTAAAAGTGCCTCCCCCCATAGCCTAACCTAAAAATTCTTCCTTGCAG
The DNA here is from genome assembly GCF_963971535.1 of Notolepis coatsorum. Classification (NCBI taxonomy): domain Eukaryota; kingdom Metazoa; phylum Chordata; class Actinopteri; order Aulopiformes; family Paralepididae; genus Notolepis; species Notolepis coatsorum. The sequence continues at coordinate 100,726,078 of NC_140170.1, forward strand.
CAGGATCAGGAAGATACAAATCTGATTAAAATATACCATTTTGAATAAAAAACACCATGGCCATACAATTGTATTAAAGAAAAACGAATATTGTGATATCTATTTAGATTTTTGACATATCACCCAGCCCTATGTCAAACTTAAATCAAGTGCACATTGTTTACAGTAGGATCAACTGAATTCTTCTATGAGTCTTCTCTCTCTGGGACACCAGACACTGGTGGGGTCATGGTCAGCTAAGATTAGTCTAATGGTTCTATGACATACAATGAGAAGCTCAGCTCATTGCACGATTCTGACCAGTTCAGCCTCAGTGACCAGGGACTGCAGATTCAAATTCTCAAGAATGTCCTTGAAAAAAGAAGAGAAGCTGGATTTTCCACAAAGCTCTATCAAGGCATTTGAATTACATTGATTGGAACGACTGACTGGCAGAGTTTACCTGACAACATGAAGTGTTAACAGTTTTTTGTAAGGCCAGGTGTGCAAATTAATGTTTACCATGGATGACAAGAGAAGATTATTCACTATAATATGACAGGAGAAGAAGAATGTTTACTATATGACAGGAGAAGAAGAATGTTTACTATAATATTACTGGCAGAGTGGGAATCTTTGGGAATCCGATTGAATATGATTTTGAAAGTGGGGGATTCGATTTAAAATCAATTCTTAATTCATCACGATTATGTAGGCAATTCAATCAATTAGATTACACATGAATATTGAAAAAGGTATCCACTACTATCCAACAGAGCTCACTTTCGTGTATTCACTATTTTGTTGCAATAGTGTATGAACCATTTTTTTTATCTTTTAGATAACACTATGGTAGCTGTATTCCAATGCAACAAACATTTTGTGGTAACTTTAGCGTACTATTCATAAAATCCTTCTTGCGCTGCTCCAGATTCCACTGTTTTGTTTGTTTTTCTGCAGCTCTCACACACACATCACAGGATTGCACAGAGAGACTTCTGTTTGACCGAAATTTCTGTTTCAGTGGCAAAAACAAGTAGCCTACTTTTGCTGCACATAAGTAACAAAATAAAAATAAGGGCATTATTGTCACTGGACATTATTACTGAAGGCGATTTAAATACGTGGGACAGATTTAGTAAGTAAAAAAAAAATATATATATATATATAATTACCAGGAAACGGAAACCCTGATATTGAATCGTAGCCCCTGTTTCTGTATTGCCAGATTCTTGCCAATATATAGCCTTAATCATAAATAATGCTTCTAAACATAGTCACCTACACAGGGGGGGGGGGGGGGGGGGGGGGGGGGGGGGGGGGTTCGGGGCTTTTGCAAAAGAGCAGAGTTAGGGCCCGCGTCCACCTAGCGCATATTTAGGACCGCACGCGTCTGTTTTCAATGTATTACAATGGGGAGGGAGCGCATGCGGCCGCATGCGGCCGCCTCTAGGAAATGCGCTGCCGTCGGCGTCTTTTCTCAGCGTTTTTGTGCGGACGAAAGTTGAAACTTTCTGAACTTTCAGAGCGAGGCGCTGAGCGCATTTTCAGACAACCAATCACAGCCATTCATCTACCACTCTGTTTGTAACCTGACACCGGAGCTGCCTGCCTGTCTGGCTGTCTCCACACAGACCATTGAGATTCGCGACAAAACTAATAATAATAACCACGAATACACTACTAAAAAGCTAATAAAAAGCAAAGGCGAACTGTGGTGTCAGGCAATAACTATATATATAATTAATATACAATAAAGTTATTCAAATATGCTATAATATGTGCAAAACCGCGGCATGGCTGTAGATTTCTTTCTGTCATCTACAAGATGCGCGTCAAGCCAGCGCTGCCGGCGCACTCCCAGCATGTTTCACGGAGAAATATGCGCTAGGTGGACGCGGGCCCTTAGGCTACATCTTGCGTTGGCTGCCATCCAATTAACACTTTCAGTGCCAGCCATTAGACGCAGCCGTCTGTAGCGACGCCACCACTAGATAGATAGGGATCCGTCACCTTGTTTGTAGAGCTATAACTATATTCTATATTATAGCTATGGATTAGGGCTGAACGATTAATCGATTTTAAATCGAAATTTGAAATGATGCAGCGGCTGGGTGGCGCAGCAGAGATTGCGCTCGTCACCAATGCAAGAGACTCCGGTCTCGAATCCGGGTGTCAGCATTGCCTCTGGCTTGGGCCGGCCGTCATACTGGCTCAATTGGCAGAGCCAGCGGGTGGAAGTCGATGGGTGGGGATTTGGACGTTGTGGACAGCGACTCCTACAGGTCGGTTGGGGGACACCTGCACAGCAGAGACAGGAAGTAACGGGGGTAGTGTGAGCCTCCCATGCGTTACACCTCGCCACTGAGAGTCCGCGCTGGCAGGTGAAAAGATGTGACAGACTGCCTCCTCGTGTACCGGAGGGGACGCGTGTATGTCTTCTACAACAGAACTTCGTTTCCGCGTTCGAGTTTTGCGCTCTGATTGGCCAGGTCATGTGACATGTGCGCCAATCGTGGGACAGCAAGTTCTGCGCCTATTTCCGGGTCTAACAGCCTGCAAACTACCTGGCGTTCTATCGCCATGCTCTAAGACAAACTCTAACCTTAACCAACTTCGAAAGAGTGCCTAAGCTTAACCGTCGGAATCAGGGCAGGCGTTCTATCGCCATGCTCTAAGACAAACTCTAACCTTAACCAACTTCGAAAGAGCGCCTAAGCTTAACCAGTGTAGAAACTTGTGGCCCCACGATTGGGCGTACATGTCACATGACCAGAAATGACCTGGCCAATCAGAGACGCGTCTATACTTTCCGTAGCCGCATTTCTGCAGGACGCTCTCTGATTGGCCGACGCCAGTTTCTACACTGGTAAGGCTTAGGCACTCTTTCGAAGTAGGTTAAGGTTAGAGTTTGTCTTAGAGCATGGCGATAGAATGCCAGGTAGTTTGCAGGCTGTTCGACGCGGAAATGGGCAAAGACACAGCTCGTCACGCGATTGGGCAAACATGTCAGTGGCCAATCAGAGAACGTCAGTCAGTGGCCAATCAGAGAGCGTCCTGCAGAAATGCGGCTACGGAAAGTATAGACGCATCAGAGACGCGGAAACAAAGTTCTGTTGTAGAAGGCATTCAGGCGGAGGGGACACGTGATGCAAGGCTTCTATCCTCCCTACAACCGACCAGTGGGGGGCATAGTCGAGCAACATTCAAGACATGGGAGGGGAGAATTGGAAACACGGAATTGGGATGGGAGAAAAATAGAAAATAAGGAGAAAGTGGATCAAAAAAATATGACATTTTAAATGATGCAATTAGCAAATCACAAAGCCTGCAATAAAAAAAATATATATATATTTATTTAACCAGTAAGTCCCATTGATCTCCTGGCCAAGATGACAGCAATAACATTTGCAATACAGCACACATAGTGATGCACGATATATCGGCCCGACCATATAATATCGGCCCATATGGTAATCTTTTTACACATCCGGTATCGGTCCGATAAAGATTTTTATAAATTTTTTTACATAGTTTCAAAATATCAGTCATTTCTGAAAATAAGTTACAAAGGTTATTAAAAAATTCGTTTTGGAAAATAGCTCTTTATTTGATTATCATAAAAGCAGCGACATTCTTCTTGTAGGAAGTTATGTAATACAGATTTTAATTCACCAAGAGAGACCGGGGTGTCTAGTGGATATGGTCCTGTAGCAGCCCATTCCATGCCCAAGGTGCGAAGCTTGAGAAAGCTGTTCCTACTGTAGCTAACCCTGCTCAAGACAGAAAACATCTGAGCTGAGTAAGGAAAGGGTGGGGGGGAGCGGGGGGGACCGTCTCTCTCTCTCTCTACAGGTTCAATTACAGTTTAAGTAGAAAAACGTTGCACTATAAAAACGAACTGGAACTTGATGTTATACAACGGCATGCAAATTTCTCGATTCTGATTGGCTGAAACAGTCCATTTACACGTATGTATCAGTCACAATCCACGCTCCTGGTCCCAGGACCCGCCCACAACCGAATCACATCACTCCGCCGTGCGAATTTTTCGGGAAAAACAAGATGGCGGACAATAATCTTTAACAAATGGATATGTTGATAGCGTCATAACGACTAAATATAAAGCGATTCCGTCACTGCGAATGTCTTAGTCCTTTAAACAATGTTGGATGATGTAATTGATGGGTCATGAGTCATTGTAGAACAAAAGAAAAATCGCGGATTGATTGATTATTTGAAAAAAAAAATGTCCTTCCCCCTGACTGCAGAGCTCACTGACACACACACACACCTGTCTGCAACGGCGGAGGAGAGTCAGACTGAGAGAGAGCTGGGTGTTGCGCTGTTTTAAGTGAGCATGGCCTATTGAATTGATTGATTGGTTGATTGCTAATTTTATTACTGTACGCCTGGTTTCCAACTGGTTAAGTTTAGGCCCTCTAAAGTAGGTTTAAAAAAATAAATAAAAAAATAGGGCGAAGAAAACTTTTTTTTTTCCTATAGGGCAAATAAAACTTTTAAATTTGTTTGACCTACTTTCTATAGAAGCATCTAAGAATGAAGTTCTATAGAAAGTAGGTCTGCATACCCTTAACAATTGTGTGTATTGAGCCGTACTGTATTGTACCCATTCTGCATCTGGTAATAAAATGTTCAATCAATCATTCCAATAACACACAGTTGGATGTGTTAGTTTGTTGGATCCGTTGGATGCACTTCCGAGCTGCTTCGACATGGAGGCAACTTCTCTCAATCATTCCAATAACACACAGTTGGATGTGTTAGTTTGTTGGATCCGTTGGAGGCACATGGAGGCAACTTGTCTTTTTTGTTGTTGTAGGAACAACTTTTTCTGGCGGATGGTTCTCAATAAATCTTCGATTAATGTGTGTTTATTGTATAGCAATAAGGTTGGATGAATGTGGCAGTTATGGTTTATTAACCACTCCTGCGCGTGATGTAATGCTTAAATAATAAACATTTAACTTCATTATTCTAAAATCATTCAAGCCCTTCTCCTTTTCTCTCTGTGTGTGTGTGGTGTGTGGTGTGTGGTGTGTGGTGTGTGGTGTGTGGTGTGTGTGTGTGTGTGTGTGTGTGTGTGTGTGTGTGTGTGTGTGTGTGTGTGTGTGTGTGTGTGTGTGTGTGTGTGTGTGTGTGTGTGTGTGTGTGTGTGTGTGTGTGTGTGTGTGTGTGTGTGTGTGTGTGTGTGTGTGTGTGTGTGTGTGTGTGTGTGTGTGTGTGTGTGTGTGTGTGTGTGTGTGTGTGTGTGTGTGTGTGTGTGTGTGTGTGTGTGTGTGTGTGTGTGTGTGTGTGTGTGTGTGTGTGTGTGTGTGTGTGTGTGTGTGTGTGTGTGTGTGTGTGTGTGTGTGTGTGTGTGTGTGTGTGTGTGTGTGTACCTTTCACATTTGAACAGATACCGGTACCTGTGAATCAATACCGGTACCCAACGGTACCTTTTTTCGGTACTTTAGTCTCAAGAAATTTTATTTACCTACCTCAGTCGTAGAAAAAAAAATCCAAACTTCAAATAACTACAATTTCGACAGTTTTCGGCTTGTCATTGCTCCGACTGCTTTGTTGTTGAATCAAGTCAAATCCTAGGTAAGCATATATTGTGCGTGTGAACGTTGACATGAAAAAAAAGTAAAATAAAAGTTAAAAAAAAAGTAAAAAACAAAAATAATAAAGTTTTTTTTTTATTTTTTTTTCAGTTTCTCACTTGATTCGATACTCGGTAGTACCGACGTGTTTCGGTTCGGTGCCTCAAAAGTACCGAATTCGGTACCCATCCCTATGTGTGTGTGTGTGTGTGTGTGTGTGTGTGCGTGCGCAGGGAGCGAAATTAACTTTTTGACTCACCGGCCAGTGGCGGGTAGATGGGAAGAGTCTACCCGCCAAGCATATTTCTTACCTGCCAAAATTTTTTTGATTAAAAAAATATATATATATATTTTATATAAAAAAAATGTTTTAAATAAAATATATATTATATAATCATACTTGTAGTTGTATTATCTGCGAGACATCGCCACCACGCAATAAGTCAAAATGCTTGCTATCTGCAAACAGCTCCACTGTCTGTGTGTATACTTGAGTAGCCTCCAGCTCCAGCAAGGATTCTCCGGCCCTGCAGCTAGACCCTATATTCAGCTAGACCCTACATTCAGCATGCAAGGATTCTCCGGCGATGCAGCTGGACCTATTTTTAACGTTACGGTTATTTTGTCAAATCACATTCAACATGCCCTCAGCTAGAATACGCATTCAATCAATGTTATAAGACATTGATATCAGGAGCTATCTGTAGCTACTGCTAGCCCGGTAGATAACGTTAAGACAATTTAGTTTACTGGGACAGATCGATCTAAGTGAGCTAGCTAACGCGAGCTAGCTAACGAGGGGACGGAGGTATTATGCAGCTCATGGAGGTCCGATCTAGACTAGAGCAGACTGCTACCATTCCATTCTGAGAGCTTAACGTTAGCACTAGAGCTGCGGGCGAGCTGCTACCATTCTGAGAGCTTAACGTTAGCACTAGATGCTGCGGCGAGCTGCTACCATTCTGAGAGCTTAACGTTAGCAGTGGCACTAGAGCTGCGGGCCGCTCTGTGTTGATACGAGCAGAAGCCAATAGTATCCCGCTGCAGGGCTGGCCCGGCTGGGCGGATATGACACGTTGCCACGTTTTTTTTCAAAATAAGAATATCATACGAACCGAATGCTGCTAACTGCCGGAGCCATCGATATTATGACTCTAGCTGCGCTTGGGCCGGAAATGAGACCCGCACAGATTTTCAAAATAAGAGTATCGTTATGAAATACACGTCCACACGCCACACGGCGGGCAGGGCTCTCAGTGGCAAGCGCCAAAGGTAAAAACTGAGCGCCCCTGGCGGGCGGCAGGCTTTAATTTCGCCCCCTGTGTGTGCAAGAGGTGGAGGTCGGAGTATGTTCCTTATCAAAGGGCCAGACAGAGGGAGGGAGACTGCATTCAACAGATTCAGACATGAGCTGAAGCCCTGCACCTGGCCAGAGGGAGAGAGAGACCAGAGAGAGAGAGAGAGTCAGTTTACAGTACAGCCAGTCTGGTCTTCACCAGAGAGATGGAGAGAGAGATAAAGTGGAGAAAAGCTGGTGGGTGGGTGTGGGTGTGTGTGTGTGTGTGTGTGTGACTCATATCTGGTCTGACATCAGAGGAGTTTAATAGTATTTACTGAGGATTGCCAGATAATGTTGATATTTAAACATAAAAACGTGTCTGTATGGAAGACTATGCTTGCATACCGGCGACCATCGGTTGTGTGATAGTAAAGGGTTAACCTTCTGTCGTGTGGCAGTGAAAGGGTTAATATTCTATTCAATGTCACGGACCTGTATGTTGCCGTTAGGCATACTGGGAGCCCGAGGGTGCAGTATCGGCCAGATCCTCCCAGGTGGCAGTATCAAGAGTGCAGTAAACCCTGTTCCAGACCGTGTGTTACGTTTAAACCACTCCGGGCGCAGTTTTTTAGTACAGGGAAGCCTAGAGGTTCACTCGGTCGCATTGAAACGTGTGTACGGGACACTCGATGCATGTGTTGTGCCGGATTATGTTGTGGACCAGATGGACATCAGATGGACCAGATGGCAATCAAACAATTGGAATATTCTTTTTGGAATAGCCCCGGTCAAAGTTAAGGACTATCTGACGTAGAGCTGCCGCGGTATTGATGTTTTCCTTACCGCACACATTTGCAAAATATTTCCTACCGCCGCGGTTATTACCGCACGCACACAAAAAATTAAAAAAAAAAGTTTGAATGCATTTTTTTTTTAGTAGTAGTCTACTCTTTATAGCATATAGCCTGCCTCTAGTCTAAATGTCTATCTTTAGAGGATGACTTTGCAGCATGAATATTGTTTGGGATTCGGCAAGCACGCATTAGTTATTGAAAGTGAAACACGGATTCGAAGTTTCCCCTCTGGTCGTGCGCAGTTCACTCGGTGTCGCGGGCAGGGGTGGTTACCCCTAACCCCCCCGACCCTCTTATTATTATTACTATAAAGTTACTACTTTATAATAAAGGCATTCGTTTTGTGGCATTAACATTATATAGTTATACGTTCAATAACATCAGCGTATTTACCGGACCATGGCAAGGCAAGCAATACTCTATTCATATCTCAGTTCCTTTCTTTGCTCAGAGCGTGCTGAGTTGTCCCATTCTGCGGTCTGTTAATAAAGTTTTCAATCAGACAAGTGTATAGAACGAAGGGCTTTTATTATAACATTCGTTGCAGACAGTAAAATCATTATGTCTCGTTTAGTACTCCTGAAGAGCGATGGTAGTCCACTCCGGCGGAGAGTTAAAGCTAACGTTATTAGCCGTGTTGTGATGAGCTGACATTCAGGACGTAAAAAACGTGTGACGCGTCTCTCTTCTGACCAATCAGTGGTCTGCAATGTTTCACGTGACTTTTCTGGTACCCAATAGGGTCGCTTGGAACCTCGATAGAGTAGGGTATATCTGCAGAGCCGCAAGCCCAACGAGAGGAGGGTAATTTATTATTATTATTATAAAAAACAGCGGTGACGCGGTATTCAGCCTACTCTGCGGTGGCCGTGATGTAACAGCGATACCGCGGTAATGCGGTAATCGCGGCAGCTCTAATCTGACGTAAATTCCAGCTTGATCGTACAATGTTTTCATACCAATCCAGCTGATCAGTGTGTGTAGTGTTCACAACAAATGCTGTTACTGGCAATCAAAGCATCAGAAACGACCCCTCCCCCCTTTCATGCATTCATGATGAAACATAATACCTATTATATACATTTGATTTGGAAATAGTGGCGTGTCCAGGGATGAAACGCCAATGCTTTTAGTAGAATTCACGTTGCGCCGCACCCTATAACTCAGCCTCCCAGGAGTTAGCCCGGCTCACTCCGAAACTATACTTATATTCACCACGGGATAACGTGCGAACGTATTAATGAAAAAATGTATTCTTTTTTGCATCTTGGACAGAAGATAGTTACTGTCAAATTACCATAGTATTGTATCCATAGCTATAATATAGAATATAGATATAGCTCTACAAACAAGGTGACACATCCCTATCTTTAAAGCGTGGCCTAGCTAGAACAGGATGAGGAAAATGCCCGGCCCTGAAAGAGTCAATTGTGGGGTCGCCAAAAAAAATCCAAAATAAAATGGGGTTGTGGTATAAAATAGTTTGAGAACCCCTGCTGTAGGTCATGGGTGGGGCGACAGTGGCTCAGGAGGTAGAGCAGACGTCTGGTAACCCGGAGGTTCCCGGGCAGCGTGTCGAGGTGTCCTTGAGCAAGAGACTTAACCCCCTGCTCCCGATGAGCAGGGTGGCTCTTCTGCCGTCAGTGTGTGATGGGTAACATGTGAGGAACAAACTGTAAAGTGCTTCAATAAAAAGCACTATATAAATGCACCATTTACCATCAACTCATGCAAGTGACAGAGGCAAAGTAGAGTATGGGCAAGGGCACTTTCTGGCATACTTGAGTCTCTCAGGCTGAGGTTACACCTTTCGTATCATCTTCGTATTGTTTTCTTATACGCATCGCCGCGTATCAGACATAGCCTAAACCCTAAATACAGTAGATCACAACCGTTAGGCCTAATAGTGGGGATTAGTCTCTCTGTCTCAGTAAATTTGATACAATGTCATTAACATTAACAAAGTCAGTAGTTCTGTGATATTGGCCGTCTGCCTCTCCCTCACCCTCTCATGGAATGAACAATGTGCTCTTTTATAAAGCCTGCTGTTTAGGACAGAATCAATCAGTAATGTATTTGAATAACATTATCATTAAGGCCAGCATGTTACTGTGGGAGGCTATTCTACACTATCCAGTGCAATAGTGGCTGGCTGCTTCTCTCAGCGCTGCATGACCCGAGGTCCAGAGGGAAACACTCGATCCTATAATAACGTCCCTGCTGTCACACCGAGTGGATACAACAAGACTCCCTCCGCAATTAACCTGAGGCCTTGAGGAAATTCTAGGAGCTTCTCTGCAGGGACCGCTGCCTCCTTTAATTCTTGAAATAAGCGAATTACCGAGCATAGACATGACCCTTTATCAGGAGTTCAGGAAGAGGATGTGGGTAATCACAAACTGACTGTAGTGTGTACACAAACACGCTTGAATGGGCTTAAGGGATGGGGAGGGGCGTTATAGCCAGCGACAGTCTATCTTCTTGTTATTTTGGCCACATTTTGGGTCACTGAATGCCCATGGGGCACATTGCTAGACAGTTATTGCCCCAAACTAGACTGAAGCAGCAGGGGAGACAAGACTTGTCAAAATAGCTGGCCCCTCCCTCCCACCGTGCAAATAAGGGTCGTGACCCATGAGACACTAGAGAGTGGAAGTCTTTAGGCCACAACACACTACTCCCGTCTCCAAAGTGCTGCTCAGGTCAGGAGACACTAGAGAGTGGAAGTCTTTAGGGCACAACACACTACTCCCGTCTCCAAAGTGCTGCTCAGGTCAGGAGACACTAGAGAGTGGAAGTCTTTAGGGCACAACACACTACTCCCGTCTCCAAAGTGCTGCTCAGGTCAGGAGACACTAGAGAGTTTATGTTTGTAAGGGCGCAACACACTACCACCCCCGCCCCCACCCCACACACACACACTTACAAACTGCTCAGGGAAAGTAATTAATGAGCTGGACAAGCAAAGAAGTAGCCGGGTATTTCACGGTACGCTAAAGTTACATGCAATGTAAAAAAAAAAGTTATATTTAAAAATCTATTAGGTCATTTGAGGTATTTTATTTTACAAACCGACCCAACAGAGAGCTCAGAGACGCTGTGACTATCCCTGTCTCTCTACCCGCTGCTAGACTACAGCTAGCTAACAAGCTAGCACGAGATGTAACATTAGTTGTTGCCAGTTTGCTGTACTGCTGCTCAGTCTGTAACGTTAGTAACGTTGTTGTGAGCAGCAGTGATCGATTCTACTGGAACTCCTCACGTCCTCCGACCACACGCTGAACTCCAAACAGTGCCACTGAAAGGTCGGCGAGTGGCATAATAATATCATGCTCCAAAATAAAGCTATTGTCTCATACCTTCCGAGTAGGCCTTGTAGCTACTTCCCCGGGTATTCTGCACTCTCTCGCTGTTTCCCTGATATTCTACACCATTTTCTGGATGTCGGTTTATCCGACAGTCTTGGAATAGACCAGTGGGTAGTGGAGGAGCAGGGGTAAGAATGAGGAACTCTTTGCATTTGCGTTCCAAAACTGGCCACGTGACGCGCAATTGCCCAATGATGAGAGAGGGCGCATCTTCAGCCCCGCCCCGTCCCTCTCAGACAACCCCCTGGTCTCTGGTTCCATGCGCCTGTCAAGTCGGCACTACTGTCATGATCTCCATAGCAACAAAGGAGGATTTAACCCTTGGCTTGTCCGGGGTTTTATTTACAGTAGTCTGGGGGGAGGCAGGCCCACTACTCTGTGTAAACTACCAGGTCAAGCACAGATTAAAAAAATAATTTCAGAATGCCCCCTTTGCTAATCGATCATACTAGCTCAATTAATGTGCATGAATCTCAAAACAAAATGATATGCTGGATTTGGGAGAAAGAAAATCCTGCATCGAGTAGGCTATGATTGCAGACCATCAGCTAGGTGCTAGCCTATAAATTAAACGTTTGACTATTTTCAAAAGTAAGTGGACACAAATGTATTTAAAATACACACAGGTTTTTAGCTCATATCCCGTACCTATTTGAATGTGTGTGCACACACATTCACATGCATGTTGTGCACACACACACGCCTGTCTGTGCATGTATTTACTCGTCCATGTCCTTTCTTTGATCACATTGTTTATCAAGGATGTTTACGGGGCGAGGTCATATAACTCTATAAACGGCCGAGGCAGCTTAGCCATGACCCCAGGGAGCATGTGTATTACCAGACACCTCTTTGAAGTATCCGTGACCCTGACACATGGCTAGATGGTGCCGCCCTTTTCATCTCATTCACAGACAAGAGAAGCCATGCATCTCATTCTGTATGAACTTACCACCTCCCTGCAATATACAGGGGGACTCTCAGTCAACCCGTTTCATTAAAATCATACCCTGTTTTCTCCAGGGAAGAATGGCTATATTTTGCAAGTCTTGAATAACCCCATCCGCTCTCGACATCCTTCAAAGTCTCAGACTGCACCTTTGAGTTCTGAACATGTACCCACTACCCAGGTGGAAATGGCCCTGCAGGATAATCAAACGGACAGAAATGAATTGTTAATGTTTCAGGGAGCCCCTATTGTGTTGCCTGTAATATGAGGAGGGAGTGTATTCATCGGCCCGCAAATGCTGAATAATTGATCAGAATATGACTTATTTGGTTGCCCCTTCAGTTAATTAGCTGGTCTTTCATAGGTCCCTTGATACCCTGCTCCCAGCATCACCGCGGACAGAACATCATGCCAGTAACTTGGCTCATCCCTAAAGGCCTGTTGTGGGCGAGCAGCCAAGCAGGCAGACTACTAGATATGAATTCTGTAGGCCTACCTTGAATCACCTCCGGAAGATATGATGTTAAACAACACTCTTTCAGACTGTATGAAGTCTGCCGACGTGTTTACATTATATCATGGGCCAAATGTAGGGATGTCCGATATTATCGGCCGACCGATATTATCGGCCGATATCGGCAGTAAAATGTGATATCGGAAAATATCGGTATCGGTTAAAAAAAATTAAAAAACAATATGCATATATCGGTATCGGTTGATACCGGTTGATATCGGTATCGGAAATTAAGAGTTGGACAATATCGGAATATCGGTATCGGTAAAAAAGCCAATATCGAGCATCCCTAGCCAAATGTAATGGCATGTGTATAATGCATGAGAATATTAATGGAATATTTATGCATGCTCTTTTCAGCATGGTGGGTCCACTGTCCACTGAACAAAAACAGTGCCGCCGTGTTCCATTGTCTTTGCCCGTGCAAATGCCTGTGTTCTCCTTCACGCCCAATGCTTTTTAACTAAAAACTAAACCCTTTGAACTGGGAATGCAAATGTTGACTTGAAACCAGACAACCTTAACAATAGGATAAGATAGATATTCCTTTATTGATCCCCATGGGGAAATCCGGGCATCATAGCAGCATGGGGAGGGGAGGTACAGAGATGGGCAGGGTAATAGATGAAAGACATAACAATTCAATCTGAATATAAAAAGATGAAAAAAATAAACAGTATACATAGGGTCTGTACCCTAACTGGCATGATATACGTCATACGTTATAATCCATGCAGGTTTTGGTGGTCAGACATTCCTAATAGTTCTCCAGTTCTGCAGCCGTTACTTCTCCAGCTGCTGGCAGCAGTCCATGCCCACGGTTGTGGAGCCTGATGGCCGCTGGCAGGAAGGACTGGCAGAGACGGTTGGTGGAGTGTCAGGGTGTATGAGTCTGGGGCGGAACGTGCTCCTCATCTTGGCTAGCTCCTCATAGGCGGGTGGGAGAGGTTCTCCAGGATAGCCACCAGCTTCCTTCTCATCCTCGTACTGTGGATGTCAAATGTCTGTTTACTTCGATGTTTAGAAATTTTTTAACACACTAAGGAATTTATGTTTTGGTGGTCAACCTCGGCACGGTGGCTTTCAGCTCTTGTAAAACTAGACTGTTTGTGCTAGGTGGTGCCATATTAGCCCATGTTTCTTGAGCAAATTCAGCCCAGTGCAATGCTATAAAGCAGAGGTGCTCAACCATTTTGGTTCGTGACCCCCCCCCCTACATAGTCAAGCATAGACAGAATGGTGATCTTTGACACAAAATAACAATAGTTATTTCCTCCTTTTCAGGCTATTTAACTTGATTAATTATAGGAGGGGGGGGGGGGGGCGTTAGACTTAAAGTATTCATTACAATGCAGAAAAATACATCTATACCAAAAAATATAAACATTATGATGTATTTGCATATTTTTACGGGAACCCCCAGAATCATTTTGTGACCCAACCCCCAGGCTGAGAACCACTACTATGAAGGAACAAACTGCAATGCACTTTATTCCAGAGAAGCCCAAACAGATTATGTGGATCAATGTACTTGATATTTTTCTGGAACTGAAGGAGGGGATCTCTTTTACTACACTGTAACACAGCCACCTGCTGGTGGAAAGCATGAGCTACATTATGGATGAAGGGCATCATCTTGATGTTAAAATAAGCTGTAGAGTAGATCATATGGAGGAAAACGCATCATATTGTATGGTAGCTATATGACCAAACCAAACAAATCGCCACTCTTCTTTAGAGCGTTATTGTTTTGTCTGCCACATCGTTCATATCACAGAGCACTGTTATATAGGTGAGTTCACTCCTGTCTAACAGATTCAACCTTATCCCCTGTAATCCTGTGGCCTTATCGTGAGTTCAATTACAGTCTAGAATTTGATTCAGGTTCACTTGATTACCTTGCGTTGAGTTGGAAGGAATTAGTCTGGAAACCCATGATGGGCCCAACTTCTGCAGGAGACAGATAATGACTTCATAACATTATAGAATCAGGTGATGGGAGAGGAGAGAGAGCTTGGGGAGAGGACCTTTGGGACGATTTAGGAAGAGCAAGCCGCTGTGTGAATGGCCGGGACCGATTGAACGTCTTTCTTCATCTTTCTTCTCCTTCACAGATTTGTACTTCTGTCTCCACGCCGTCTTGAGACCAATGTTGTTTTTTTCTTACCAGTTTGATAAAGTTTGATAAAGAGACAGTTAAGGATGACTGTCATCGCGCAGGCACAGATAACTGCCACAGAGAAAACTGCTCTCGTGAAAGGACCTTATGACACTGAGGTGAGTACCTTTTTTATTTATATTTTTGTCACGCAAATGCATCTTCTTATGAAAATGTTCATGTAGATTTTATATCAATAGAGGCTTTGCACAAAATGTTTGGAATGCCCATTTTACTTCCATGTTGGGGGAGACAATGGTTGCGATGTGTTGATATATGAGAAATATATTTTATGACAGGATCTTGTGACCAAGTGGTCAGGTAGCCATGTTGGAAGAAAGAGAATTACGCAAACATTCCGTGCAAGGCCTCAAAAAAAAGAGGGACAAAAAGCAGTGCTTTTTGGAGCCAGGAACATTGCCTATACTTGTAACTGCCCAGTTTGTAAAGGTCTTTTTACTCTTGGGTGTGGGGTAGCCATGTTGGGAAGGTAATGGCCTGAAAGGATATGTTTAATACAAGGGAGGAAAGAGGTGCTGGGCAGTGGTGTAAAGTAACTAAATATTTGTACTCAAGTACTGTACTTAAAGGAACACGCCAACATTTTGGGAAATTAGCTTATTTGCCATCTACCCTGGAGTTAGACAAGCAGATACATACCTTTTTCTTCACTGTGCATGCATTAGGCTTAGGGAACAGCCACACCGTTAGCCTAGCTTAGCGCCATTCACTGGAAGTAGGTGTGCCAGTTTAGCCTAGTTCCCATCAGTCATGAAATACACTCCAAATACAACTCCAAAACATTCCTGTAAACATGTTGTGACCTGTGTATTTACCACGGAGAAAAAGAAAATTAGCTTTCTAAGCAGATATACTCAGAACTATTTTTTGCCAAACCACTGCTGCCTGCACTGCTTTTGAAGTGATGAAATCACTGCGCCCAGGCAGCAGTGGTTCGCCAATTTTTTTTTCAAAGTATTAGATCTGCTTAGAAAACAAACATTTATAATACTTTTTTGTATTTGGAGTGTATTTCGTGACTGTTCGGAACTAGGCTACACTGGCACACCTACTTCCAGTGAATGACTTTAAGCTAGGCTAACGGTGCGGCTGTTCCCTAAGCCTAATGCATGCACAGAGAAGAAAAGGCTATGTATCTGCTTGTCTAACTCCAGGGTAGATGGCAAATAAGCTAATTTCCCAAAAAGTTGGCGTGTTCCTTTAAGTATAATTTTGAGGTACTTGTACTTTACTTGAGTGTTTTCATTTTAGCGAATTTGTACTTTTACTGCCAGGTACATTTCAAAGGAAATATTGTACTTTTTTACTTTATCTGAAGCCATCAGTTACTAATTACTTTGAAGAAAAAGATTTAGCATAGAAAACATGACAGAAATGTATGAAGATTATGTACTTTCACATTTGAAGCCTGGCGATTTCAAGAGGACGTAATCAGCATAACTGGACCAATTACCACTTTAACATAACCTTTAATCAGAGCAGCATAACTGGACCTCACACCACTTTAATATGACCTTTAGAGGTCAATGGATCAAGGGTTTGAATGCTCCCAATGCTACTTGTTTGATCAAGTATGCTGACGACATGGCCCTAGTTGGCCTCCTGTAGGGAAAAGACCCCTCTGGTGAAGCTGTCTACTTGGCCCACACTTAGGCTCTTGAATCGTGGCGTAACATTAGCCAGCTGGAAATCAACGTGGCTAAGACCAAATAACTAATCATGTGTACCAAGCAAGATCTGGAAACTGAGCCAGTTTCACTTGATGGCCAACATGTTGAAACTGTGAATACATTAAAATATCTTGGTACAGTCTTAGATTGTCATGTGTGAGTATTGTAACTGAGGGGTACAATTCCCTGACTGTATTGAATAAGTATGGTATCATTAAACCACTACTGAGTTATGTACATTACTACTGGCCATACAGTACACATGTATATGAGATGAACACCCCCACAATAACACGGCTTAACAAGAAAGTACTGTTTATAATAATATTTATTAGAAGAGCACCAAGATTATCTTACATTTATTCAGATTGAGAGTTGCGCTTGTAAGGCGAAGAATGTGCATGAATAGGTCAAGAGCGTAAGTCCATGAGCATATTACGAAGGGGATAATTAATACCACCTGTAGCATAAGAATTATATATGGTACACTAGTAGGTCAGCTGGAGATACTAAGGGGGTTCCCTCCGGTTGTAAGCCAGCAGGGGAGAGGATTTGTCGGTAGCAAAAGTCTGGATCAACGAGGAATAAGGAGACTCCAGGTACAGGAGACAGTGCAATAATCCCTTGATCCGTAGACAAAGCAACAGCTATTCTCCGGTGTGCAGTGCCGCATGGGGGAAAGCTAGCCAGCCTCAGAGTCCTAGAGGCGGGCTCGACGGTGCTCCTCACAGGGTAAATCCCACACGGCAGTGGGGGTAGACGATTCTCTGCTCCAACATCCACAGGACCAAAGCAATATAATCCAGCCGAAAAGGGCTCTGTAGTCGTCGGTGTAGGTTATCCAGTGTACATATCCACACGGTTCTCGTCTAGGGCTCCTCGGATGACGGCACAAGGTTAGGCCGCCCAGCCTGGATAAGCACACTAGCTCGGTACGATGAAACGCTGGTAATGCTGGTCACTGTAGAACGGTAGCCGCACGATACACTATACATAATAGACTATTACTTAATAATAGAATAGGTCGAACTCGACGATACAGCGTTAAACTCTGACACTTCAGCTATCAATTCGCACGCGGTCTCAAGGCTCTATTTCGGGGCAAAACGGGCCCACTTCACAGCACGTTGTATCGTGGTGTGAGGCTTCAACTTATTACGTTAACACTGCTGTATCCACCTGCGACGTATTTATACGTAAGGTGAACAATCTAGTACCAGCCTTATTTCTGTCTCATATTACTGCGCAGAACCGGGCATGTCCAGGCATGTCTTAGCGGTGACTTTGAACTAGACATTGGGGGTATGGCCGTGGCGCCTAGGGGATCGCTGTCCAATAGGAGAACGAATATTATGGTCTGGCCTGTACTAGGTAAAGGGATATTCCGTGTATATGTACAAAGAATATACAAGGGATATCAGACGATATACAAATACTATACAATATATCTCAGGTAATAAATATATATATTCGGTTTAATCTGACCCTTTGTAACAAGTATGTTTTCAAGAAATGTTCCCAGCGGCTTTATCTTCTGAGAAGACTCCAGGGCTTCAGTGTCAGTCATCAGATTTTAGACTCAGTGACAGGTGGGCTCAAATTCACAAAACTGGAGACAGGATAATGTTCAACCTCGTAGGGCATTTAATAATACGTTGAAAAGTAGAAAAAACAAGTGCGGTGTGTGCACGTCTTTTAGCCCGGCGGGTGGACGACGTGGCCGGTGGAGAGCACGGGGGTTTGTGAACTGTGGAGGACACAGAGAGAAAAAAACAGGATAAGTCTTCAGGGCGAAAAATAAGAACACAAGGAAAAACACAAACGATAAAAACACGATAGAAGTAGAACGTCAAAAATTACGAGAAGGTTGTATACATGGAAATACAACAGGTAGAGTATTCACATAACAAAAGACACAAAAGCATCATTATGGGAAATAATGTAGACGATACTTGCCAGGCCATTCTTAAAGAAGATCTGATGCTGATGAATGGAGATCCAGGTATCTTACTATCTGTAGGGCTGTCCCCGACTAAGGATTTGTATAGTCGACTTGTAGTCGCCGAAATTAGCCGATAGTCGACTATTATTATTATTTTATTTGTTTTACTTTGACCAGAGTACTATTTTATCTGGGTATTTCTACTTTTACTTAAGTAAAGGAACTGTGTACTTCTTCCACCACTGGTGCTGGGAAATAAATACCTAAAAGTAGATTTAGACTACTTTCTTTGCTAAACATAATAAACATGATGTTCTGCAGATTCAAGTGAGTCATATACAATTGTTAAAAAAATATACAATATGTCCCCTCTAAAAGAAATATAAAACAAAAAAAGATATTCCTAGTTCTTGAGGCTCATATAACTAAAGGTGTGAGGAGACTAATGCTATGGTTATTTGGGGACAACAAGATAAGCCATACCTACATGTGAGTACCTGTCATGTCATGATCAGCAGTGTGTTGAGTAGCCGTACAGTAAACCAGCACAGGGTTCATTCATGATCAGCAGTGTGATGCATAGCTGTACAGTAAACCAGCACAGGGTTCATTCATGATCAGCAGTGTGATGCATAGCTGTACAGTAAACCAGCACAGGGTTCATTCATGATCAGCAGTGTGATGCATAGCCGTACAGTAAACCAGCACAGGGTTCATTCATGATCAGCAGTGTGATGCATAGCCGTACAGTAAACCAGCACAGGGTTCATTCATGGTCAGCAGTATGGTGTGTAGCCGTACAGTAAACCAGCACAGGGTTCATTCATGGTCAGCAGTATGGTGTGTAGCCGTACAGTAAACCAGCACAGGGTTCATTCATGGTCAGCAGTATGGTGTGTAGCCTACAATAAACCAGCACAGGGTTCATTCATGATCAGCAGTATGGTGTGTAGCTGTACAGTAAACCAGCACAGGGTTCATTCATGATCAGCAGTATGGTGTGTAGCCTACAGTAAACCAGCACAGGGTTCATTCAGGATTGGCAATGGAGGTGTACATAATGCACAGCAAAGTCAGGTATCTGAAGTATCTCCACTTTATCACTTTCATTCATAAGTCTAAAATGGCCATCACCACCTTTGCCGGTCACTACTGCATGTCAGTCAGGAATTTATTGGTGTATCTGCTGATGACTAATGCTTAACTTATCACAGCACATGGTGGGGGTCACTTTGCAAGGTGAACAGAATTGTCCCTATAGGCTATAGCCACAAATTAAGTCCTCCCCTGTCCTGTCCTCTGAAACAATAATCCCCTCAGCCACCGAGGTTCAACCTTGCTCCACAACAGCTGCAACACCATGATGAACAACAAAGCGGCAAGTAGGTTATTATGTGAATTAATCATCTTGCCAGGTCAAATAAAAACAACTCAACATTGCATAGCTGCTAAGGTAACACACAGAGATTGCTGAAAAGTCTGTTGGGCTATCTGAGGTATTTATATAAGATAGATATTAGATATATGAGATCATTAACATCTGTATGGCCAATGATGAATGATTATTTAACACTGGATTCAGAAGTGACAATGTGCTAGTGCAGTTTGTGAAAAATGTATGGCAATACTGTTTATGAGTTGCCAGGCTTGAGAAAAGTGAATGAGATGGCAGCGAATGCCCCCTTTGGTTTTGTCTTATTTAAATTTATTTAGATTATTTATGGGGGAAAAGAAATCTTAATTTTAATTTCACAAGTTTTGTTTCTGTTCGTCTGTTTAACCTCTTAACAGGCGCCCCCAAAAGTGGCAATTGTTCTTACTTGAACTTACTTGGACTGCATACTTCTTTTGCAAACCAAAATACTATACTTTATACTTATAGCACATGCATGAGCCTGGTCTCTTTTGAAAGATAACATTCTGAAGCTTCTGATACAATAAAGAGAATTCACTTTTAGTGCTAATGAAATAGAGTAACATAGGTCTGTAGAAAAATCTGTAGAAAAAAAATTTAATTAGTGATTAGGAGCAATTCTGGTAAAAAGAGAGCTCAGAAAACCATGTCCTCACTGACTTCAATGCATTCGATGGAAAATTATCTTCCTCTTTTCGCTTGTGACTTTTCACCTAGATCCCTGATTCGCTCATCCCCACGTGGGGTACCATTGGAAAGCCACACTCATTGCTTACAACCCTGTCCAATAATCTTCGAGATCGCCAAATGATTGACGGAGGTAGAGGCTCGGGAGTGGTATTTGAAAAAATTTAAAGTCTGCCGTGTACTTCGGCGCACGCCTCACATATCGGCATGTAACTCAAGAACCGATGAACGGATTTTGTCGCCTGAAACGGCAATCGCCAGGCAACAAATAGGGCTTTAATTAAAATAATATGCACACCCGAGCCGCTAGAGGTCGCCAAAGTGGTGCATCGCCCCGGTGGGCAAATTGTCCTTAACACATCCAGCGCCGGAAACGCTTTATAAAAGCGTTATTGCCCGCCATGCGCATTCTGCCAATAACGCTGTGCAGCGATTTTGAGATCAATATTTCATTTTTTCGCCATGGCATTCATAATTCATATACACCCGCAACGCTCCAGCTGGACCCTAAAGGTGAAGCCAACAACGGCTCAATACCGCCGCCTGGTGGATGGTCGGGCGAGTTACACTCGCCGACAGGATATGGGGGCTGTGCGTCGATTAAATTCATCCGGCCGTCAGATATTGTTGCATGACTCCCGACAGACACAATGTACATAATGGATCGCTTTCTAAACTTAATAATCTATATGATTTTGGCGTTTATTGCGACATACAAACCGGAAATGGACCTAGGCGATCGGCGTCGTATACCTGGGATCTTTCACCGCCAGTCTCTTTGACGCACGGTAAGAGGACACTAACGTTATTTTCAACCCAATTGTGAGTTTCCTTGTTTGCAAACCATCTGATCAATATATCCACCCATACTACATAAAGCATTTACTGACAATCAAGGAATTATAAACGACCCCCCCCCCCTTTCCTTCACACATGATGAAGCATAACGTATACCGATCATATACAGTTACATTTTTTAATCTAGCATGTATAGGGGGGAAACGGCAATCGATAATCTATATGCGTTTAGGCCTATAACTCACGTTCTAGGAATTACTGCAGAAAACGATAAAAACATACTTATATTCTAGAAGGTATTTTTGTATGAATGTATGAATGAAAAAGTACAACGTTCCCACATCCTGAACGATAGATAATCGATGTTGAATGGGCAATAGTAATGTCAATATAGCAATACAATTTAAAAAGTTATAGCCCTGCAAATAAGGTGAGCCACTCCATAGACTTATAGCGCTGGCAGAGAGGGGCATTAGATGGGTACAATGCCCGGCGGGCAATGTGTTAAGAGGGCCCGCCGGTGGGTCGGTGCCTTTAAGATATTTTCTTCAAAGCACCCTAGCCTATGACAGTACCATAAGTGCATATATTTTTTGTATGGGTGGATACAGTGGGAATCGTACACGTTGACAGGCAGTGTTAGTGCCATGCTCTATAATTAAGCTATTGTCTATTGGGTTAACTTACTAAAACCTAAGTCTTGGATACCTTGCGTATCCCAGAAAACCTCAGCACGTTCAAGTTCTTTCTCTCTGGTTATTTCTAAGTAAGTAAATACTGTATAGTACCATGACTACATTTAAAGATAGATTAACGTCAGGTAACGTTATTATCATTCAGTGGCTCTCTGTGTTGTGTATTGGTACACCAATAAAGTATACAGCCTGTTAAGTGTAACTGACCTTTCCCAAATCCCACACTCTTTACTTGATCCTCCAATCACTACTGTTGCTTTCCTCAGACAAACAAAGTTTAGCTGTCCGAGGGAAGCAACAGTTGTGATTGGATCAAGAAAATAGGGCGGGTTTGAGATAGGTCAATTACCTGCAGGGACTCAGTGGCTCTCTGCACTGTATTATTGTGGCACCACAGTCTTGTATGTTGTCCACAAGGGGGTGTCATTGTGTTATAGATCTACCAATTACTTTATACTAACTGATTACTAAGGGTCATGGAGACAAAAAAGTAAACTCTTTAGTACCAAAGAATTACTAACTTAAACAGCCTCGTCATAGATGTATTTGACACTTGAGTTCATAAACATTAATGACTTATTGTATGTATGTTATATGTATGTTTCCTGAAGCTTTGGAACATGATATTGTTGCCAATCCTTTTATTTTAAGAGTTTAAATGTCCTGAGTCTCTAGAAACAAACCCTAAAATCTCCTGATGGCTTATTACATTGTTGCGCGAGCATAATGCACAAAAACCATTAATCTTTTGGCTCGCAAAGAGATTAAGATAATTATTTCCCCTCACGTATGGCCACCTAGACCAATATTTATCACACTTCGGAGAGTAGGAGTACTGATCTCGGATCTGTGCTCAGGTCACATGACCAGATACACCTCATTATGACTTATGAGCCAATCTGGTCTCATACCAGCACTCCTTGATAAATACAGGCCCAGAAAAACAACAGTGATGAAAAGTTCAGCCACCTGACCTCATTGGTTATCAAAAACATGGACTAAATACTTCAGCTGCATTTAGGAATTCTACTAGTAATTGTCATCAGAGGTCTGGCGGGAAATTCCTCAAAGGTGTTCAAAATAGCATTCAGGGACGGGCCTAATTGTTTCCCTGAAACAATGCAAGATTCCTGAGGTCAGAATCTGCGTGTGGTCGTTTGTTTTTCTGTGTTTTCTTGTATGCTTCAAAGTGACTCTACCCACCACCGCGCTTGCCTTTTTGGAAATGCTTTGTCTGAATGAAAGCGCTTGGGACGGATGATGGAGTGGCCTCTTGGATCAAAGTTTGGTTGTTTGTTCAAGAAATCCTCCGTTTTCTCCTCATTGTTGCTCCGATGGTGTCTCATCGAGTGTTTGTACAGCAGGAATGACTATTGTGAAGAAGGATATTTAGTCTAATTCAGCCGACATCCCTTCAACCAAGATATGAGAGGACGTTACAGAAAGGGATTTGAGATCATGGACATCCTGTACATTGACCTCTAGCGCTGAATACATAACCACTACAAGAATGTACAAATGTGTCTATTCCTAGTGTTTATACTTGTGTACATGATACATGTGAACATGATAATGATACATGCAATCAAAATGCCTAATGCTATAAGGCACAAGATGATCCTGCTCTTATTATTATATGTCTCTTTATTTTATATATATATATATATATATATATATATATATATATATATATATATATATATATATATATATATATATATATATATATATATATATATTTTTTTTTTTACTTTTCTTTACCCAGAGTAGATTCACTGGGTTTGTTTGCTCTTTTTCAACAATGCCTCACAAAGTTATACGCATTCACACCCCGGCCGCCCAGTAACAACCACAGCCTTTTA
>NC_140170.1:100754873-100783790 GCF_963971535.1 Notolepis coatsorum
AGGAGGCAGCATCTTCCCCCACAAACGTATCCACAAGGCCACATGGAGATCTCCAGATCAAGTTACGGAGAATCAAATAGACCACATATGCATCAACAGAAAGTTCAGGAGGTCATGGCAAGATGTACGAGTCAAGAGAGGGGCAGACGTGGCATCAGACCATCATCTCGTGCTGACGATCATAAAACTACGTCTGAAGAAGTATGCCACAACCACCGGCGCAAGAACCAGATATGACGTTGGACTTCTTAGGAACAAAGAAATACAGAGTAGATTCCAGATCAGCCTTACCAACAGGTACCAGCAACTACAGGAACAGGATGAAGACACAGATGTGGACATAGAAACTCAATGGCAGCACACAAAGACGTTGTGGCTGGACACCTGCAAAGAAATATTGGGAAAGAAGAAGACAAAACACAAGGAATGGGTCTCAATGGAAACACTCCAGAAACTGAAAGAAAGAAAGGAGAGGAAAGAGATACTGAACACAAGCAAAACAAGATCAGCAAAAGCAAAGGCACAGGAAGAATACACCCAAGCCAATAAGGAGGTGAAGAGTAGCATTAAGAAGGATAAAAGAGATCACATAGACAACTTAGCCAAACAAGCAGAAACAGCGGCAGGGCAAGGCAACATGAAAGACCTCTATATGATCACTAGGAAGTTAGCAGGCAAGTTCCAACAAACGGACAAACCGGTAAAAGACAAACAGGGAAACCCACTTATAACAACAGAGGACCAACGGAGAAGATGGGCTGAACATTTCAAAGAACTACTGAACCAACCAGCCCCGACAGAGCCAGCGGACATTACACCAGCGGAGAGAACACTTCCAATAAACTGTGATAAACCCAGCAAAGCAGAGATCAAAAAAGCTATTATCTCAACAAAGGATGGAAAATCTGCAGGACCAGATGAAATACCAGCAGAAGCCATCAAGGCCGACTTGAAGACTGCGGTAGATATGCTTCATAGCCTCTTCACCAAGATCTGGGAGGAAGAAAAGATTCCAGAAGAATGGAAAGATGGAATCATCATCAAGCTACCAAAAAAAGGAGATCTTACCAACTGCAACAACTACAGAGGAATAATGCTTCTATCAGTACCGGGAAAAGTACTCAACAGAATTATACTGGACAGAATGAGTGTTGCTGTGGATCCCATGCTTCGAGACCAGCAGGCAGGCTTCCGGAGCAACAGATCTTGCACGGACCAGATCGCCACCCTGCGCATCATTATAGAGCAATCCATCGAATGGAACTCTCCATTATACATAAACTTCATAGACTATGAAAAAGCCTTTGACAGTGTGGATAGAGAGACTCTGTGGAAACTGCTGAGGCATTATGGTATCCCAAAGAAAATCATCACTCTGATTCAAAACACCTATCAAGGAACATCATGCAAAGTTTTACATGCAGGCCAACTGTCAGAGAGTTTTGAGGTCAAGACCGGTGTGCGTCAGGGATGCCTCCTATCGCCCTTTCTATTCCTTCTAGTCATAGACTGGATTATGAAGACCACCACAAAAGGAAATAAAAACGGCATACAGTGGACCCTATGGACACAACTGGATGACCTTGACTTTGCTGATGACCTGGCTCTCCTGTCACACAACTACAACCAGATGCAGGACAAGACAACCAAGCTGGCAACTACATCCCTTGAGACTGGGTTGAGAATAAACAGGAAGAAAACCAACCTAATGATGATCAACACCTCTACCAACAACACAGTCACAGTAGGTGATGAATCCATACAGGAAGTCAACTCCTTCACTTACCTAGGCAGTATCTTGGATAAGAAGGGCGGCACAGATGGCGACGTCACAGCAAGAGTAGGCAAAGCCAGAGCAGCATTCATCATTCTGAAGAACATCTGGTCCTCCAAGGACATCGCCATGACAACCAAAGTGCGGCTCTTCAATTCAAATGTCAAATCTGTCCTTCTCTACGGTTCAGAGACTTGGAGAATGACGAAAAGAACATTGCAGAAGATACAGACCTTTATAAACAGCTGTCTGAAACGCATCTTTGGGATCCGGTGGCCAAACAAAATCAAGAATGAGGAACTATGGCTGAAAGGAAGACAGGAACCAGTGGAGAAGCAGATCCTGAGACGAAAGTGGGGATGGATAGGCCACACTTTGAGGAAACCGGCTACCAGTACTACACGCCAGGCCCTGACTTGGAATCCCCAAGGGAAGCGGAAGAGAGGGCGGCCTAAGAACACCTGGAGGCGGGACACTGAGGCGGAGCTCAAGAGACAAGGAACTACCTGGGGGGAGGCAGAAAGGACAGCCCAAAGCCGTGTTGGATGGAGAAAAGTCGTAGATGGCCTATGCTCCATTGGGAGCGATGGGCCTAAGTAAGTAAGTAATGGTCAACATATTAAAAAACAGGGGTGTTTTTCTTGCCTCAAATATGAAATTTGGCTAATTATAATAATTGTATTAGATTTGGTCCCATATTCGATTTTTGTTGTTAGATGCTGTATATTCAATACAGGATTTAGTACATAACTAGAAAGGGATGCTCAGTGGAGCACAAATCTCCACCAGGCATTATATAATAAATATAGCCACAGCAATTCCAGGGTTCAAGCCAACACAGATCATTAAGATTAAAAAATTATTTCACACACGTGGTTCAACAGTTTTATGAAACATATCCTGTGAGTTCTGTAATGATTGGACAAACACCATTTTGATGTATTGTCTGATAGTTGTGTTATGCCATGCCCATTTTCTGTATCCGCAGCCCCCCCCCCCTGTAGGTCAATTTTGAAAAGAATTTGCGGACATGTTTCAACAGCTTATCCATCAAGCATGGTGATGTGGTCATTGGTCCTCATTCTCGAACGGACATACGTAAAAGTTACCTAGGAATTCCTTCGTAACTCGATT
Organism: Notolepis coatsorum; assembly: GCF_963971535.1. Lineage (NCBI taxonomy): Eukaryota > Metazoa > Chordata > Actinopteri > Aulopiformes > Paralepididae > Notolepis > Notolepis coatsorum. The sequence continues at coordinate 100,757,782 of NC_140170.1, forward strand.
TACGTACTTATTCGGCATTCTCGAATGGCTTCGTATTGTAAATTCTTTGTAGGATTTATGTAGGATTTACGAACTCGAAAAGGCAGTTGTAAGACCGGGGGTGCGCCCGTGTTTCCAACATCTTTCTCCGGGACAAGTCATTGGGGATTGCTGATACTACAGACATTCATGGAATTAAATAATTATATAATGGATCAGCATGGTGCAGTACAATGCCGAACCTCTGCTGTTTTGCACATGCCTCATTCGCCTTATAAGGAGCTGGCGGGGCGTGTCTGTATGCAAATTAAATGAATGAGAACGCACTTCAGTTTAAGAATGAGTGACGTATTTCATTCATGGGAACCCAGCTGCAAAGATTTTGACAAGTTACTGAGACCGTTTCACTCGTTCAGGAATCCGGAGGAGGAATTCCGTAAATCTGTTGGTATGACATTTTTACTAAGATATTTACAAAGGCACTTACGAACACGTTCAAGAATGAGGACCATTGATTTATGGACAAATTTGTGCCAGGCCCATGCACATGTTGGGAACTGGTGGTGCTCCCTATTGGGACTGTTGAAGTTATGTGTTATATACGATTGCATGTAACTGCTTAACTGTTTCCACAAGAGGGCGCTATAGGCATAGCTATTGAAGCTGACGCCAGATAAGAGGTATAAAAGGAGATGTTGCCTCCCCCTCGATCTCTTCCTCCGTCGCCTCTCACAAGGAGAAGGTCTCGTGTACTGATGTGTGCAATGTGAATAATAAACCACGCCAAAGGCTAAAGAGAGAAACCTTGTCGTCATAGCCAAATTATTGTCGCTCCATAGGTGACTCTGTCAACAGGTTATGGGCCCAGATCACGCAGGGGCGAAATAATAAGGGTAGCAAGTTTAGCTGACGTATAGGCCAGTTTAGCACCGGGAGCACCGTGTGGCTAAGGCTAGGCTAACGGGAGCTAAAGCTACGCCTACCATCAAAAGAGGATGGCGACCAAAGGAAGGAGCAAATGGCTCTCGTTCAACGGAAGGGCAGAGGACTATGAGCTCTGGGAAGAGCGAATGTTGTGCTGTATGCATGGAGTGGGGCTGAAGAAAACCGTCTTGATGGCCCCCACGGGAGAAGTAACGGTGGCCGTGCAAGCCCTGGACACCAAGCAAAATGCAGACGCATACTGCGAGTTAGCACCACTATTAGCACCATCATATTCCGTGACACTAAGGACAAAGGCAGAGAGAGCCTAAAAGTGTTGAGAGACCACTATATCGGAAGGGGAAGACCCCGAATCGTATCCCTCTACATAACACTGACCGCGCTGAAGAAAGCTCATTACGATCATTACGGCGCTTAAGAGTGCAGGAGAAGCACCGAGCAACGGACTAATGATGGCGATGGTTATGAGAGGACTACCGGAGATGTACAAACCGTTCACACTACTGGTGACACACGGTTCAGCGGACATGTCGCTGGGGGAGTTCAAGGCCAAGTTGCGAAACTTTGAGGCCTCAGAAGACACACACCCAGTTGCCGCGGAGGCGGGAGAGAGGGTACTGAAGGGCCGGGCGGCACCGAGAGAGAAGACCAGACCCCCGACGGAGCTGGCGTGTAACTGCACAAAGACTGTCTGGTGTAGCTTCTGTAAGAGCACGGGGCACACAGACAAAGTGTGTAGAAAGAAACGCGACCAGAGCGCTCTGTACACGCATGGACAAGATGACGGCTGTGGACAAGATGGCGACAACGGTGGACGTGAGACGAGCCGAGACGACGCCCGGAGAGCAGCGGGGCAAGAGGACTTCATCTTCGGGGCACAGACAACGTACGTCACCCAGTCAACGCAGCAGCAGTTGGTCCAAAGGAAGGGATTGATCGTGGACACAGGTGCGTCGTCCCACATCATCAACAACAGGATTCGATTCAAGAACTTTGACAACACCTTCGAGCCGGAGAGACACAGCATGGAGCTGGCAGACGGGAAGCGCACATTTGGGTTGGCGCAGGGGAGAGGAGACGCACAGGTATGCCTCATAGACAGTGAGGGGCGCCGGTGTACAGTGACGTTAAAGAACGCTCTCTACATACCCTCGTTCCCACAAGAACTATTCTCTGTAAAATCTGCTACTGCAAACGGTGCCAAAGTGTTCTTCAATGAAGGTAAAGATGTTCTTGTAGAGCCTAACGGTACGCGATTTAACATAGAGGTGTACAAGAGAATGTATTATCTACAAACAGAGTGTAATGATAATGATATGTGTAATGTGACTGTCAGTCATGATATCCAGACATGGCATGAGATCATGGGTCATTGTAATTACGAGGATTTACTGAAACTGCAAGCAGTGACTGAAGGCATGCACATTAACGGTGAAAAGCATAGACCGAACAAAGAATGTGAAGTGTGTATAAAGGGGAACTTCACTCAATCGAGGAACAGACGTCCCACGGAAAAAGTAAAGGTACCACTTGAGCTAGTTAACACAGATCTAGCCGGTCCAGTAAGCAACGAGTCCATAGGTGGCTTTAAATATGTACAATCTTTTACAGATGTGTGTACAGGGGCAGTGTTTGTTTACTTTCTCAAAGCAAAGAGTGACACATTCCAGGCCACGGAGAAATTCCTTGCAGATGTAGCCCCTTATGGCAACATAAGATGCTTGAGGTCCGACAATGGGACCGAGTTCACAAATAGAGAGTTACAATCACTGTTGAGAAGGAACAAGATAAGACACGAGACGTCATGTCCTTACTCCCCGCACCAGAACGGGGTGGCAGAGAGGGAAGGACGTACTCTTTTCGAAATGGCTAGGTGTAAGCTAATAGATGGTAACTTACCGAAGAGTCTATGGCATTATGCGGTACAAGAAGCTTGTTATATACGATTGCATGTAACTGCTTAACTGTTTCCACAAGAGGGCGCTATAGGCGTAGCTATTGAAGCTGACACCAGATAAGAGGTATAAAAGGAGATGTTGCCTCCCCCTCGATCTCTTCCTCCGTCGCCTCTCACAAGGAGAAGGTCTCGTGTACTGATGTGTGCAATGTGAATAATAAACCACGCCAAAGGCTAAAGAGAGAGACCTTGTCGTCATGGCCAAATTATTGTCGCTCCATAGGTGACTCTGTCAACAGGGACATTTCAAAATAGTTTTACAAACATAATTAAACAGTGTTATGAAACATATCCTGCAACAATTGGACAAGAATTGTTTGATTTATAGTCTGATTTAGTGCCCCCTAGTGGTATATTTAAATGAAAAGTTAATTAACACTTTCTATGCCACTCACGAGTTTTCTCGGAATTATTAATATCTCGTTGATAGCCACTCACGAGATTTCTCTGAATTTTTATTTTTATTTTCTTTTAGCGATCTGAAATCATATTGCATCACGCGAGCCTACCCTAGTATACCCGAGTGCCGCCGGCGATCAGATGTGGAAAAAAGTGCCCCCTATCGTCTCCCAGATGACATAAGGGATTTTGGAATGGACTCAATGAAAATGGATGGGGGAAAAAATCCTGTACTCCACATTTTCCAGTCCACTGATCCAGCCGGGGTTACCACAGTTCATTCTGGATCCTCTGAGCCCCGCGGAATCATGTGTACTACTGTATCACGTTGGATCTATACACTTATCGATTTTTTCGAATGGTGATCAGGAATTGGAATATACTAGTTGGATACCATCTGATGTCAGGTAAGGAATCTATGTTATCAGTGTTAGGATAATCAGACAAATTTTGATGAAGATATAAGCTGTCAGTTATAAGCTGATATCAGTCAGAAGATCCTTAGGAACTTCTACTCATGTACAACAGAGAGCATCCTGACTGGCAACATCACCTCCTGGTTTGGGAATAGCACTGCACAAGACCGTAGCAGACTACAAAGAGTGACACGTTCAGCCGAACGCACAATTGGAGGGGGGCTTCCCACCCTCCAGAACATTTACAACAAGCGGTGCAGGGGGAAGGCTAAGTGTTATGGTTTGACACCGACCCCAAACGCTACGACACAAAGAGAGTTGTTTCAGAGTTGCCAAAAACAAGGGCTTGTTTTATTTCGCTAAATAGCAGCATAAACTTGGTAGAGAACAAACAAAGACAGGGATACAAGCATAGATGAATGTTGCTGCTCTGCAGCTTCTCCCGGGATGGTTCGTCTGGGGAAGCAGACGCTGACGTCAGAGCCGCTCTGCAGATTCCTCTCGGCAGCTCTCCGAGATGGTAAACGGGACCGAGAGGGAGAGAGGGAGCGGGTTAGCTCAGAGTACAGTTGGGAACAGAGCAGGTGACAGGAGAAGTGACTTGTCCCAAAACAGAGTAATCCAAGTGACAGAATCTTCGGTGTAAATACACACTGTGAGTAACGTCCCAAACACAAATCCACGTGATAGAATCTTCGGTGCAAATAACACTGTGAGCGAAGTCCCAATAATAATCCAAGTGACAGTATCTTCGGTGTGAATATACACAGTGAGCAAGTCCCAATAAATATCCAAGTGATAATATCTTCGGTGTGAATACACACAGTGAGCGATGTTCAAGCAAATATTATCACAATGAACAATCCAAAAAGCTGACACTGGGTGAGTGACAGTCTGACAAAAAGCAGGATATCTTCAGTGTCAAAAACACACGAAAAACGAATAGGGTCAAAGACCGTCTTGCAAAACTTACCCAGGCGCTGTGCGTAAAGAGAGCAGGATGAAACAGGGCGAGCGCGTCGCCACGGGAAACGGGTTGTCCAAGCGGAATACTTCTTGAATATCCTGGGAAGCAAAGCACAGGGAAACACAGCAGGCAAGGAAGGAACGGCGAATGCTGCTGATATATCAAAACGATCCAACAAAACTTGAATGGGGAAAAGGGGTATATATAATCAAAGGAATGCTTAATTGACAAGCTGTGACAGCTGTGGGATGAGATTGACAAGCGTGTGGTTGGGGAAGCACCAATCAAACGGCGTCTACGGGAAGAAGCGTGTGAATAGGGGAATGCAATTGATTAACAGAAAACTAAAGGAACAGAGCGAGTAGGCTTAAAGGAACAGAGCGAGTAGGTGAGCAAGGGACAAAAACCTCACAGTACCCCCCCCTCCACGGGAGCCACCCGGCGACCAGGCCGACCCGGCTCGTCAGGATGGGCACGATGGAAGTCAGTGATCAAACCGGGATCCACGATGAGCTGTCGGGAGACCCAGCTCCGCTCCTCAGGGCCGTAACCCTCCCAATCCACCAGGTACTGGAACCCCCGACCCCGCCGTCGAACGCCCATCAACCGGCGGACCTGCCACTGGGGGTGACCATCCACCATCTCGGGAGGCGGAGGATCAGGAGCTGGAGGCATCAGGGGACTGAGGGAGACGGGCTTAACCCGGGAGACATGGAAAACGGGGTGAATGTGCATGGACGCAGGAAGTTTCAGACGCAGGGCCGCCGGACTGAGTACCTTCAGGACCTCGAAAGGTCCGACGAAACGGGGGTTAAGCTTCTTGGCCGAGGACCGAAGCGGGAGGTCCTTCGCGGAGAGCCACACCCTCTGCCCAGGGTGGTAAGTCGGCGCAGAAACCCGGCGCCGGTCGGCCCCACGACAGGCGCGCTCAGATGTCCGGAGCAGCGCGGTCCTGGTGATCTCCCAGACCCGTCGGCAGCGGTCGAGGTGGACCTGCACGGAGGGAACAGCCACTTCCGTCTCCTGTGCGGGGAAAAGAGGGGGTTGGTAGCCCAGGGAAACTTCAAATGGTGAGAGGCCGGTGGCGGAACTGACGCTGGAAGCGTAGGGCACGTCTAACCACCCCCTCGATGCCCAAGGTGATGGCTCCAACCACCCTGGCCTCCGGGAGGATGGGAGTCGGGTCCTCAGAGGGTGGAGCCCCCTTGGAGTGTAACCGGGACAGGGAGTCGGCCTTCGTGTTGCGGGAACCAGGACGGAAAGTCAGCGAGAAGTCGAACCGACTGAGGAAACTGGCCCATCTCGCCTGCCGACCGGTGAGGCGCTTGGAAGCGCGGATGAACGTCAGGTTCTTGTGGTCCGTCCAGATGGTAAAAGGCTCCTCGGCCCCCTCAAGCCAATGACGCCACTCCTCCAACGCAGCCACGACCGCCAGCAGCTCCCGATTGCCGGTGTCGTAGTTCCTCTCGGCAGGGAGGAACCGACGCGAGTAGAAGGCGCAAGGATGTACCTTCTGGTCCGTAGGCGAACGCTGGGATAAGACAGCCCCCAGTCCAGTATCCGAGGCGTCCACCTCTACAATGAACTGTCTCTTGGGGTCAGGGTGGAGCAAGATAGGGGCGGAAGTGAACCTCTTCTTGAGGGAGCGGAACGCAGCACATGCCGCTGGGGACCAGTCGAACGGCAGAGCGGGAGAGGTCAGTCTGGTAAGTGGCTCCGCCACCTGACTGTAGTTCCGGATGAACCTTCGGTAGAAGTTGGCGAACCCGAGGAAACTCTGTAACTCCTTCCGAGTGGTGGGTTCAGGCCAATCCTCCACAGCTTGGATCTTGCGAGGATCCGCTCGGGTCAAGCCCTTCTCAACGATGAAGCCCAGAGAGTCGACGGAGTCGGAGTGGAAACGGCACTTCTCCGCCTTGACGAAGAGCCGATTGTGGAGGAGGCGCTCCAGCACACGGCGGACATGCTGGATGTGCTCCTCGAGGGTCCTGGAGAAGATGAGGATGTCGTCCAGGTACACCACCACGAACACCTCCAGCATGTCACGAAGGACGTCGTTCATGAGTGCCTGGAATACCGCCGGGGCGTTGGTGAGGCCGAACGGCATCACCAGGTACTTGTAGTGGCCCCTGGGGGTCTTGAAGGCGGTCTTCCATTCATCGCCCTCACGGATACGGACAAGATGGTAGGCACTCCGGAGGTCCAGCTTGGTAAAGACGGTAGCCTGGGTGAGTGGCTCGAAGGTGGAGTTCATGAGAGGAAGAGGGTACTTGTTCTTGATGGTGATCTCGTTGAGCTGGCGATAGTCGATGCAGGGTCGAAGGTCCCCGTCCTTCTTCCCAACAAAGAAGAACCCGGCCGCCACCGGGGAGGAGGAAGGCCGAATGAGTCCTGCTTCCAAGGACTCAGAGATGTACTGATCCATCGCCTTCTTCTCCGGAACGGTCAGACTGTAAAGGCGGCTGCCGGGAAGGGGAGCCCCTTGGCGGAGGTCGATGGCGCAGTCGTAAGGGCGGTGGGGTGGAAGGGCCTGAGCCCTGGACTTACTAAAAACCTCCAAGAGGTCGTGGTACTCGGGAGGTATGGATGAAGAGTCCGGAGGCGACTCACCAGCGGGCCTCCGGGGCGGGGGACAGGACGCCGCCTGCAGACACAGGGCGTGACAGGAGGAGCTCCAGCCCTTGATGGTACCGGAGGACCAGGCGATGTGGGGCTCGTGCAGCGCGAGCCAGGGCCTACCCAGGACCACCGGGACAAGAGGGGATCGGGTGATAAGGAACTTGATCCTCTCAACGTGGTTCCCAGCGATGGTCAGCACGACTGGGCAGGTGCGTTGAGAGATGTCGGCCAGGCGGTGTTGGTCCAATGCAAAGATCTCCAAAGGCCTCACAAGGTCCTCAAGTGGAATGTTGGCTCGGGTAGCAAACTCGAAGTCGAGGAAATTCTCGTCTGCCCCAGAGTCGATGAGTGCCTCCACCGTGGCTCGTTGGTCCGCCCAGGCCAGGGTGACGCTCATCAGATGGTCAGGTGGTGCGCGGCTCTGGGAATGGGAAAAACGGCTCACCAGGATTTCCCGGGGTCTCGGCGAGCCTGGTCTTTTGGCCGGGTGGGGCAGTTGGCGACTCGGTGTCCCTCCCTTCCGCAGTAGAGGCAGAGACCGGACCTGAACCTCGCCTCACGTTCAGCCTGGCTCAGATGAGAGCGTCCCAGCTGCATGGGTTCCTCCTCGCGAACCGAACGGGAGGGTACGCTACCACCAGTCGTGTTGAGGGCAGGGCGGCCAACAGTAACGTCATGAGTACGGGGGGTCCGGGGTCCCTCAGGAGGTAACCTCTCACGCCTTCTCTCCTGGAGGCGTCCGTCGATGCGGATGGCGAGGCTAAACAGGTCCTCGAGGGAGTCAGGCTCCTCCCGGGTAGCGAGCTGGTCCCTGACTGCGTCACTGAGCCCCCTCAAGAAGGTTAGGCGAAGTGCAGGGTCGTTCCATCCACTCTCCACCGCCGCCAGTCGAAACTCCAGGACGTAGTCAGTTACCCCGCCGCTCCCCTGTCGGAAGGTACCCAACCGGGCTCCAGGGTCCAGACCACGGGCTGGATGGTGGAACACCCTGCGGAGCTCAGCCACGAAGTCTGGATAGGAGAAACAAAAATCTGCATCCATTGCCCAGGAGGAAGTGACCCACTGGGCAGCCCGGCCTGAAAGCAAGTTTGTCATATAGGCCACTTGGGCTCCTCTAGAAGTGAATCGACTGGGTTGATGACGGAAAACCAACTCACATTGCATGATGAATGTGGCGCACTCCTCGGGATTGCCGTCGAACAGCCGTGGGACGGAGAGACGGGGTTCCCGAGGTGCGGGATCGGGAAGCGTGGGAACTGCTGGGGCTGCGGGGAATGCTCCTGAAGGAAGTGAGGGAATTAAAGCGTTAACGGTGTCGCTCAGCGTGTGAAGCTGAACGAGAATACCTGACTGTTGTCCTGCCAGAGCGGCCAGGGACCCTTGAATAGGCTGGACCTGTTCCCTGAGATCATGCACCGCAGCCGCAGCCCTCTCTAGTTGGTGACTGTGATCCTTGGTCAACTCGATCTGATTAGCTAGTGCTGTTCTGACTCTCTCAGTGTCGGCTGGGGTTGTCATTCTGGTTGGATCGTAATGTTATGGTTTGACACCGACCCCAAACGCTACGACACAAAGAGAGTTGTTTCAGAGTTGCCAAAAACAAGGGCTTGTTTTATTTCGCTAAATAGCAGCATAAACTTGGTAGAGAACAAACAAAGACAGGGATACAAGCATAGATGAATGTTGCTGCTCTGCAGCTTCTCCCGGGATGGTTCGTCTGGGGAAGCAGACGCTGACGTCAGAGCCGCTCTGCAGATTCCTCTCGGCAGCTCTCCGAGATGGTAAACGGGACCGAGAGGGAGAGAGGGAGCGGGTTAGCTCAGAGTACAGTTGGGAACAGAGCAGGTGACAGGAGAAGTGACTTGTCCCAAAACAGAGTAATCCAAGTGACAGAATCTTCGGTGTAAATACACACTGTGAGTAACGTCCCAAACACAAATCCACGTGATAGAATCTTCGGTGCAAATAACACTGTGAGCGAAGTCCCAATAATAATCCAAGTGACAGTATCTTCGGTGTGAATACACACAGTGAGCAAGTCCCAATAAATATCCAAGTGATAATATCTTCGGTGTGAATACACACAGTGAGCGATGTTCAAGCAAATATTATCACAATGAACAATCCAAAAAGCTGACACTGGGTGAGTGACAGTCTGACAAAAAGCAGGATATCTTCAGTGTCAAAAACACACGAAAAACGAATAGGGTCAAAGACCGTCTTGCAAAACTCACCCAGGCGCTGTGCGTAAAGAGAGCAGGATGAAACAGGGCGAGCGCGTCGCCACGGGAAACGGGTTGTCCAAGCGGAATACTTCTTGAATATCCTGGGAAGCAAAGCACAGGGAAAAACAGCAGGCAAGGAAGGAACGGCGAATGCTGCTGATATATCAAAACGATCCAACAAAACTTGAATGGGGAAAAGGGGTATATATAATCAAAGGAATGCTTAATTGACAAGCTGTGACAGCTGCGGGATGAGATTGACAAGCGTGTGGTTGGGGAAGCACCAATCAAACGGCGTCTACGGGAAGAAGCGTGTGAATAGGGGAATGCAATTGATTAACAGAAAACTAAAGGAACAGAGCGAGTAGGCTTAAAGGAACAGAGCGAGTAGGTGAGCAAGGGACAAAAACCTCACACTAAGAGAATCATCAAGGACTCCAGCCACCCGAACAACTGCCTCTTTGAACTGCTGCGGTAAGGCAAGCGATACCGGAGTCTTAAGGCGAGCACAGAAAGACTCAGAAGAAGCTTCTATCCCCAGGCCATCAGGCTGCTCAACGAACAATAAACACTATGCAACAACCATCAAATGCACACAGCACACACACCCACACGCACACACTCACTTAAACAAACAACACACTGCAGCACCCACTCTCCACACTTTAGATCACACAAACACACTTTATATTTATTGATAAAGGATTTGCACTACAACTCGTACACCTACTGTAAATTGTACCTAAATTGCACCTCATCCCATTTCTGCCTTGCACTATATAGTATTGTATATTAGTACACTGCATAGTATATTGTATATTATATGGTAACTCAGTTACGTCTATTCTGCATCGAACATACATATGTCTATACTGAACACTGTGACCTAATTTTTTACTTCTAATTTACATGCTATACTATGTTATTTTATTTCATACTTATCTTGTCTTGCACAGTCTCTGGAGCGTAACAGTAAGAAGCATTTTGTATAAAAGTATTCTGTACTTCATTATGACAACTATTAAAGAAACTTGAAACTTGAAACTTGTTTTGTGAAATGGGCTCTATCGGTTTCACTGTAAAAATCCAAGAGGAAATGAACACGGCGATTATCCGTGCGCGGCTCGAATGTGCGTGCGTGCACGTATAATATTGATCATCTAGCGTTTATTTGAAAACAATTATAGATAAATAGGCCGACAAATATCAACGTTCTGGAATATTCCAGTAAAAGACGATGATCATAGAATGGTCCAGAATGGACTGTTTTTTACCTCAAAACGGGTGCTTTTCAAAATGCTCTCAAACGGAAATGAAGCGATAAAAAACCAATCTGCCTTGACAGCACTGACTAGAAAAGGATTCTTTGATAAGCGACGGGCAGATTAGACATAATTTAAAACATAGATTAGGCGATATTAAGCGTAACGCCGATGGTGGCATTCAAGAGCTAACTCTGGCGCCACCTCGTGGCACTGAAAGTGTTAAGGGGTATTTGTCAGGTACTTATCTGGACATATGAGCATACTACAGGGATTGCACTATCATCCCTGCAGGTCTTATATAACAAGAGGTGCAAATCCAGAGCCTGCAGAATAATGAAAGACCCTCACCACCCCAACAACAGCCTGTTCAACCTGCTGCTGTCAGGCAAACGCCTGCGAACACCAGCAACTAGGACAGAGAGACTTCGGCTCAGCTTCTTCCCCCAGGCCATCAGAGTCTTGATCACTGAACTCTCCACACACAAGCACACATGAGCACACACATAACACACACACACTGTATACGCTCACACACTAACAGTCACTTTAGCATGAACACACACACACACATGCTGCACACGCTCACACTCAACGGTCACTTTACACAATGAAAAGGTCACTTTAAAATAAAAATTTATAAAAAGAACGGGAGTGGTTCTTGTATAGTAAATAGATGGATATAGCAAGTTAGCATAAGGACACATAGTATAACTGTGAATTGTATAGTACAGCATTGTATAGTAGTGTACATAAGACCCAGTGCCTCATCCGTAGCTAACATTGTATTGCACTATCGCAGGACCTTAGCATGTCTTACCATGCTTTTTGTAAATTTTATGTACATTATACCTGTTATGTCTTATTCTTATTACTTGTATTATTGCACAAATGTCTTATTCTCATTCCTATTCTTATTACTTGTATTATTGCACAATCGCTGCAGGCATGACCCCCCGCATTTCACTGTATGCTTGTATGCCGTGACAAATAAAACTCTTGACTTGACTTGACATATCCTGCAAGTTGTGTGATGATTGGCCCAACGGCCCAATAGACTTTGGTCTATTTATTGTGTTGAGTCACACCCTTTTGAAGTTCATTGTTCAATATCTTCAAAACACAATTAGATATCAACAAGCCTCATACAAATTTGTATATGCTTTTTCAAATCTACGGTTTAGGAGGAGATGATTTGAGGCAAATTAGTTCAGTGAAGATATATGGATGTCTGTACCAAGTTTAGTGTAAATCAGACTTATAGGAGGAGTTATGACTTTTCAAAGTTCAACATTTTGATGTTTAATTGTAGAGCAAGAGAGAGAGAGCGAGAGAGAGCTCCCGTTCTACAGTCAATATACAGTGTTATCGCTGCACAGTTGTGTGTGTTAGAAAGAGAGAGATAGAGAGAGAGCATGTCTGTTTGTGTGTGTGTGTTAGAGAGAGAGCATGTATATGTGTGTTAGAAAGAGAGAGAAATATATAGAGAGAGAGCATGTCATTTTGTGTGTTAGAGAGAGATATAGAGCATGTCTGTGTGTTAGAGAGAGAGAGAGAGAGAGAGCATGTGTGTTTGTGTGTTAGAGAGAGAGAGCATGTCTGTGTGTGTGTGTGTGTGTGTTAGAGAGAGAGCATGTATGAGAGAGATAAGCAAAGATGAGCCCCTAAAGGATATTCAACTTTTAATGGAAGAACAAAACAGAAGGAAAAGATAACTTCACAAAGGCAACATGAATATACATAGATCCAAAAGGACAAAGATCAACACTTAAATCCAAAGAGAAGAGGGTCTATACCAGAGAAAACAAAGTAGCAAGGAGCCAATGGTCGACATCAGCTAAATAGGCTAACTGCAAATAGAGTAGCCAGGTACTGACACCAGGCCACACACAGCTTTGACCAACGCTACCCAAGCTACACAAACGACCAAGACAATTCACACACAGCACATGTCGTATCTCCAAATGTTGTGAAGTAACATATGTTTTGCCTGGAAAAAAATATTGTTATTAACAAAACATTCGGGAGGGGAAGGAAGGAAGAGTGGGGTAATGTCCAATGGACATCTTACCTGCACCAAGGAACGCAGGGCGAAAGGCCGCAACACAGGTCTCCACATTGACGAAAGGCCTCTCGCTGGCGGGACAAAAAGAAGCTATGGCCGGAGCCTTGTCATGGTGCAGGCCCGACTACATCTTCTGTCAAAGATGATGTCGTAGTCAGAGTGCAAGGGCCTGCTATTCTCACGGCTAATGTCAATGGTCGTAGCACAAGCTAACAGCTAACTCTAGGCTAACTGATAGCATCAAGCTAACGTTCCCAGCCGAGCGAAAACTAGCAGCTAATGTCGTAGCTAAACAGCTAACTGGCTAACAGTTAGCTCAACCCGGCTATCGCTAACCACTAGCTAACGCAGAAGCAAGCTATGCGGCTACCACTGAAAAACTGTACAACGTGAGAAAAGCAATACAGGCCAACACTTCAGACAGCCGCTGTGTTTTCCTCTTCTCATACGAAGAGAGAAGGGAAAAAGAAGGCAATACACGTCCCACTACAGAATGGTGTTTACCATAGCGGTGCCGGCAACAAGTCCCTCGCGGACTATAGCCGACTTGAGCATGGAGATATTCTCATAATGAAACACCAAGCTCACCTCTCTCGCACCAGGTGCTGACACCAGGCCACACACCGTTAGCTACTACAACAGCTAGCCGGCCCGTTTGGCTCCCGAGAGAGAGAGAGAGAGATATCCACGGCGGGAATAGAATAGAGTGCATTAAAAACTCACCAAACGTCCAAGAGGATGGAGACAACCGCGTGGAGTTGACGAAGTTCATCTGCCGAACGACCGCCCTCTTCATCTTGGCATAACAATGCTGCACGCACTCTCTCTAGGTTAGCTAACGCTAGTTAGCCTTTAGCTAAGCTAGCTACTAGCCGACATCATCATGGCTATCCCGACGTTAGCACTCAATATTATAACGTAGCTAAAGCTAACTAGCTGTCCCTGCCTTTAGCCGGGATGGCTAGCCTGACTGAACTGTCTAACATGCAACAACTTTCATCTTCAGTCCATCTGCCGAACGACCGCCCTCTTCATCTTGGCATAACAATGCTGCACGCACTCTCTCTAGGTTAGCTAACGCTAGTTAGCCTTTAGCTAAGCTAGCTACTAGCCGACATCATCATGGCTATCCCGACGTTAGCACTCAATATTATAACGTAGCTAAAGCTAACTAGCTGTCCCTGCCTTTAGCCGGGATGGCTAGCCTGACTGAACTGTCTAACATGCAACAACTTTCATCTTCAGTTCATCTGCCGAATGACCGCCCTCTTCGTTTTGGCTGGCATAACTAAGCATAACCTCCAAAGCTGCACGTGCAAAATAGTCAAACGCAGCTGACGCACGCCGGCGTACACATGATGTAACCCCTCCCTTAGTTGAAACCAATAGTATGTGCAGAGCCCCAGAGCTCCAATAGTGAGTATGTCTGCAGAGCCGCAGAGCCAGGAACATTCTACAAACGTGTCTAATGTGAAATATATAAGCATATAAGCAAAACTAGATTTTAGGTCTGTGATGAAAAAGGGCCTCGCGGGAAGGGGGGCCTCGCAAAAAAAAGAATAATAATAACAATAATAAAAAATAAAAAAATTGTGCGAGGCCCCCCTTCCCGCGAGGCCCGCACTGCTCACACACCCCCTGAGGCGGCCCTGCACACACACACACACACACACACACACACACACACACACACACACACACACACACACACACACACACACACTCTGTTGGCGGAGATCATAATTGTGCTTCTAGCAAATTAAATAATGGAGTCTTTCAACTAGGGATGCCCCGATCGATCGGCCACCGATCACTATCGGCCGATAATCAGTATAAATATGCGATCGTGATAATGCTTTATTTTCGCCGATCGTCAAAACCGATCGAAAAACATGATCCAATTCTTAGCGGAGATCTCACAGTCACTGCTGACTTCTCTCTCAGACACCCAGCTGTCTGCAGCGTACGGCGCCTCCTCCTCCCCAGCCCCTCCCGCACTCATGTAAACAAGAGCCTCGCAGTCTGCTATAGTCTGGTGCATGATGCGACGTGAGCTAACGTTGGCTACCAGTACCTACCGAGCTAACGTTACTGTTTAAACTAAATGACCCAGTGACTACATGAGGCATTGTCTAACGTTATCTAGCTGGCTAGCTACTGATAGCTGCTGATATCAACAAATGCTCCAGCAATAGTCGAGTGCATGATAAGTTACCTCCGTTGACTCGGTAGCTCACGTTAGCTCTAAACTAAATAGTTCAATCACTGAGGCGTTGTCTTAACGTTATCTAGCCGGCTAGCAGTAGCTACAGATAGCTCCTGATATCAATGTCTTATAACATTGATTCGATGCGTATTCGAGCTGAGGGCTTGCTGAATGTGATTTATACCAATACTAGGGTCCAGCTGCAGCGCCGGAGAATCCTGGCCGTATGGAGGCTACTCGAGTACACACAGACAGTGGAGCTGTTTGCAGATAGCGAGCATTTTGACTTGTTGCGTGGTGGCGATGTCTCGCAGATAATACAAGTACAAGTCTAATTATATAATATATATATTTTATAAAAAATAAAAAAATAAATGTATATAAAATAATTAAAAAAAAAGATTTTTAATCAAAAACGATCGGTATCGGATCGGTATCGGCCGATATGGCTCAAGACGATCGGTGATCGGTATCAGTGGCAAAAAACGTGATTGGGGCATCCCTACTTTCAACTATTCCTCATTTCACTGGAACCCACTCAAGGATGTCTGGGGCCCCCAGTGCTGGGCCCCCAGTGCTGAACCAAGAGGAGAGCAGGCCTGTCTGTCCTCCCTCTGGCTTCATCCCTCCTGCCTTCATCTGGCTGAGGCCTCAGTGATGCTCCAGTGGGTTTTTAGCAAACACCACAGCCCTGCTCTAATACCTTCTGACAGGCTGTTTTTATATTTTGCACGGTTGCAGAAGGAGCCGCCAGAGTGACGTTTTCATAATTAGACATAATGAATGAGGGATTTCAAAGGCCTGCGTCCATGCGGCTGGGTTATGTGTTTGAGCTTATAATGTGTTGACCTTTGCCCTCTAACGTTATGAAAGACACCGACCGTGGGTTACAGCTAAGTTACCATCCGGAATCTATTTGACCTTCTCAACTTTTGATATTCACATGTTATGTTCTATAACATATAGATAATAAGTCTATGTGAATCCAGTGTTTACAAACATTCCGAATGCAAACAAAACCTTTAGAGCCTCAAAAAGCATGTGAAGAAGAAGAAGAAGAAGTCTTTATTCATCATGCAGTGACACACACATGTGATGGGCGGCACACACAGGAACACACACGTGCAATTTCTTTTGGGTCGCCGATGAAATTGAGTCTCTGTGCTTGACCCATCCCGTCGTCCTTCCCCCCAAGGGCAGCCGGGAGCAGATAAGGGCTGTGGCATGGGGCCGCGCCCCAGGGACCAATCCAAGTGCTCCTGTCCGTCTTCGTCAGGGATGCTACAGCATTAGCGATCTGTTGTGCATGTTTTTCTATTGGGTTTATCTTATCGGGAGGGGAAACCCTTGCGAGCACGGGGAGAACATGCAAACTCCACACACAAAGGCCTGGGAGATACCCCACCTGGGTACCTGGCAACGCGGAAACCTGGTCCCCAAGCGGGAATGGAACCCTGGACCTTCTAGCTGTGAGGAGACAGTGTTAACCACTACACCACCGTGCCCTGGAACGGTGCTCAGAGATGGTATTTTAATGTAGCAGTGAAGACGCCTGCCACCACCACCACTGGAACCACACACACTCCTGCTGGCATAGTATTGAATCCTGCCGGAGGTCGTGATCAGACTGGATGCCTTCTTCTTGCGCTCAAACCTGAGCAGCAGTGTACATAGAGAATATAATAATAATATATAATATATTTACATAGAGAATATAAAGTACATAGAGAATATAAAGTACATAGAGAATAGAAAGTACATAGAGAATAGAAAGTACATAGAGAATAGAAAGTACATAGAGAACTAGCCCCCAGCCTTCCTCTCAATACTCGAGGTCTGGCTATAGGATAATAGCTCATGTCAAGTCTACACTATACTTCACATTCAACATCGTATACCTTTTTATGAGGCAACTACTGTGGCAATACCAAAGAAAGAGATGCTTTCAGTTTCTAAGGTATTCCCTTTTTTCCATGGGTTTGCACACTGAGGGTCCCATCGAATTCCTTGGAAACCTCCGGTCCAAGTTCACATTGTACATGGGAACAAAGGGGACCGTATAGAATGCCTTTATTTACAGATACATATAAATCAACACCATGATGATTCCTGAGTACAGGGAACAGCTCCACACATCACAGTGGAAATGAGATGCCTTTTTTTTTTTTACCACCAGCTACTATGACAAGACAAGTTGGAGGCTAACAATGTCCAACAATGGCACAGGGGCATGGGAAAGCATACTAGTGAATGTTTATGTTAAACTCCAATAGTTCATACAGCCCTTCCTTTGTTTCTTAATGTTTAATTACTGTGGGATTAAACATCTTTAGTCCTCCCCCAGAACGCAGTCCCCTCCCCCACCGCATGGGCACCTTAATCAGGGAGGACTTAGGAGCCCCATGGCACCGGGGACACGGTCAGCAGAGGCCCCGCAGAGAAAGGAAAGGAGTGTGTCAGCAATTTAGTCGAGCTACAGCCCTCTTTGGCCCCTCGCCTGTTGCCTGCCCAAACGTGTTCCTGCTGGGGCGCTGGGCAGAGGGCTTGGGGCCAGCTCCACTGAGGCAAGACCCTGGTGATACTGGAAGCAGCCCAGACGTGAACACCAGCACAGTATTATCAACAAATGATCAACAAATTAAGACAATTCGAGATTTGTTCATTATCTATTTATCTATTTACTGTGATACATATTTCTTTAACACCCCCCCACTATTCCCCTTTTGGGGGGCCCCCAGAGGGAGGCGGGGGGCACGGTAGGACATGTTGGAGCAGGAAAGCAGGGTTCGAGGCTGTTACCCAACCAGCTGGTCCTTTCGTTTTCAACTTTGTGTCAAACTCAATAGCCACTGCTTGGAAATGAGGAACAACGTGCCATAGGCTGAAGCAATGCTGGGAGCCTGCAGAGTTGGTCTATGGGCTTATTCGCATGGTCCGGTTGGCACTACATTGGCGAGTTGACCCATTCATATTCTTCAATTGGATGATGCTAGAAAATAACATCACCTCATGGAGAAAATGAAAATAATCAATTCATCCGGAATGAATCAAATTAGATGAAGTAATAGATCTATTTGTTGGTTATGTGAACATTTGTACACATGGGACACTCTTTTGTATGCCACAAAGTAGAGTGACAAGAAACCCTTCACACATTTCCAGACCGAGGTCTGAGGTTGCTAAGCTGCTGTATGAAGCCTTTGAGACAACAGGGATTTTGTACAGGTCACTGAAAGCTACAGTTGGCAGTGGTTGCTCTTACTGTGGTGACAGAGCTGGCAGAAGTATTACTTGTTGCACAAGCTACACAGATCCAGCTACGGCTGCTTTTTCTGCCTCATGCAGCAAATCACACATAATGGACATAATGTTTTACTAGGTACCCCCCTAAAATGTGCTGTCCCATTCACTGGACTTTATTGGGCAGTTGAGTAGTGTGGGAAGTTTTCATAGTCTGATTCAGTCTTTGCATATGCAGCCAAGACTTTGGCCTTCCTTAATAAGGATTGTTTTCTGTTTAGCTTAAAGGTGTAGTCCAGCTGGACGTGCCTTTTTACAGATCGTTTTCCACCTGAAAAAAAATTCTTTTCATTCATTTTATGACAGGACGTGAAAATTACTCAATTGAGCAGCACAGGCCCAAGTTATGATGTTATTTGTATTAGATGTGATGCACCTCATGGCAGTAAGTCAGCCACTCACAGTTAGCCACTCTGCCCCTAGTGGTGGCCCCATGGGCATGGCACTTTGCTTCACATCTATGACACAGTAGAGTATCCTCGTTTTATCAGGTTCTTTTGCACCATGTCTGCTTTGTCGATCAATTTCACAGATCTGTCTAGCCATTGTTGGGGAACGAAGTAATATTTATGGCGGGTGGGGGAAACTGTACATTGGAATATCGACGAAACCTTACTTGGTCCCAAGAAGAGGGTCTTGTGTATTATTGGGATAGGACATTTACTGTACATTGGAGAGGGTTGGGTTAGGACATTTACAGGGGCCAGTTTCGAATTGCAGTCTCCCGTAGGTGCTCTTTGAGAGTGGTTTTGAAAGTGGGTAGTGATTCACATTCCTTTACAGCTTTGGGTAGGGCGTTCCACATTGATGTGGCATAATTGCGAAACATGTTTAGTCCCTTGTGTTTTGAAGGGCCAGATTAAAGCTGAGAATCTACATTTATTGTTTTATATACCTTGTATATTATTTATATATACACGTTGTATCCCTTTAAGCCTGCGTTTGAATCCTAGTAATATTCGCTTTCCTTATTGGATAACGCTATCGGCGCCAGACGGCGAGCCCCTAAAGTCAGGTTCAAAGGCGAGTCCGGGCATGTTGCAACATGCCTGGAGACGGCGCATTGATTCGAGACGAGAACTGAGGTTCGGCACTAGAAAGCCACTTAAGTATATATACGGCGGCAGGTGCGAACAGTAGCTGTTCATCAAGTTCAGTGTGATTCTAATGTAGTGAGAAGCAGTTTGTCTAACAGAGCGTTGAGAACCACGTGCGAAGTGAATAGTAAAAGTGTCAGATTTAATGCAGTAACGTCAAGTTCGACTTAGCTTAATGTGAAGTAAAGAGTCGTTAATTATTGTGTATCGTGCCAACAGCAGTTCGTTCGTGTGCAGCATTACCCAGCAGTTCGTTCGTTTAGCTAGTGGAACCTTAGCCAGTGTGCGTGGACTAAATACATTGGTGCCAGTACACGAGGAGGCCTAGTCGGAGAACCTACTGGACATGTGCATATTGGAACCGACGGCGGCGATTGCAGAACCAGTATTGGTTGGATTATAGTGATTGTGGAACGTACTACCCTTGGAGAAGAGCATCGTTAATACCCACTGTCGTTTGGATTTAACCACCGTGAGGATCTACTTCGGGCTGGCTTCGTGGACCGAGGCTAGCTGGCTATCATCATTGCTATCGTGCAATTGGATTACAGTTATTGCTTTGTGGCTGAGCTTTGGATTACAAGGACTGGATTCTGTACGTGAACCCCCTTCTTCTTCAATTGATCAGACTGAGTATCCGAACATTCCTCTCTCCTCCAGAGCTTACATCTCTGGGAGGAAACCCCTTGTCTCCAGCGGTACCAGCGTTTCCCCCTATAATTGCCATCCTACGCCAGGCGGCGTTAGCCTAGTACCCCATCGTAGGAATTATTCTATTCCCACTGACTTTTGCTACTGACTGACTTATGCATATTCTTCGCCATACAAGCGCGACCTTAATTCTCATATCTGTACAATTTGCTGCATAATAATAAATACCCTCAATGATATTTCTTTGTCACCGTGCCGTGTTATTATGAGTGTCTGCCATAATTAGTTGTACTGTCTGGCAAGTAATACTAAGTACATAACTAGCAGTGGTTTAATCTATCACAATCTTTAATACAGTCAGGGTTTTGTAACCCCTCAGTTACACCTTGTTTGAGCCGAATCTGGGTTTAACATGATTTGTGGAACTCCCTCTGGTGTTGTGGTCGTGGTATTCACTGACCTTTGGGAAGTATTTTGACATGTACATGGGTACCTTAGTCGTGTAGTGTATCTTGTAGACCAGGCCCATTGCAAGTTGCTGTACTCTGTCGTCTACTCTAAGCCATCCTAGGTAGTCAAAGTGGGCAGGGGTGAGGTGGGTTCTAGGAGGTGCCTTTGAGGTGCTTTGGTACCATGAGGTGCAAGCATAGTCGTAGTACCCTTGAAGCTCCTGTGTATTCAGGTAATTCTTGCTTACCAGAGAGGAGATCCGGTACAAGAATCTAGTTCATTGGTTGACTTTTTTTTATTACATTGGATGCCATTTTGTCACAGGAAAGATTTTCCTCTAGGATGGAACCTAGGTATGTAATTTCATCTTTCCTTGTGACAATATTGTCACCCACTGTAACTGAGAAGCAGTCGGTCTTGCTGAGTTTGTTATTTGATCCGAAGAGAATGGACTCTGTTTTACCCATGTGTAATGATAGTTTGTTATCAGCGAGCCAGGTGCAGATTCTGCCGAGTTCTGAGCTGAGGGTTTTTTCAACCTGTAACTTGTTCTTGTCAGAGACCAGCAGGGCTGAGTCGTCCACGAACAAGAACAAGTTGCAGTCACAAGCTGACGACATGTCATTTGCATAAATTAGGAACAGTCCTAGTATGCTAGATGGTGCACACTATTTTGAAGCCCATTACGACACTCACACTTCACTGCCATCTGCCAGGTGGAATGTCTGTATGGTTGTCCTGTGCTGATCTAGGCATGCTAATTATACCACACCTGTGCGAGTAGCCTACGTTAGTAAATTATATATAAAACCAGTTTCACAGGAACCATACATCAAATCAAATCAAATGTATGTGTAAGGCCCGACAACACACGTTAATGTCCCCATAGGCCGGACACCTCTTCTTTAAACAAGTCAAGAAGAAACATCACAATAAATCACCATATAGTCCCTCCTCCCATCAGGCGTAATTCTGTATTGATTTAACTATCAAACCAAAATAGAAGGAGAGGTAAAATAAGCTTTTTGGGACTCTATACAGTACTATCATCTGTACCATACTGTTATCTATCATAACTGAACACAATCCAGTGTTTACAAACATTAACTTACAAATGCAACCAAATCTTTCAGAGCCTCAGATAATTGAGCCCAGAGATGGTGGGTGTTAGTGTAGTGGTTAAGACCCCAACACTATAGAGCTACATGTGCACATTGACATTACAAATGTAAACAAACCTTTTACTAATGTTACATCAAATCATGTAACAGTCATATTCAGCTGTCACATACTATCAGTCATTGTATTAACCTCTTAACAGGTGCCCCCAAAATTGGCCATTTTAGTTTTCGTTTTTGAGGACTGCATACTTTCTTTGCAAACCAAAACACTATACTTTATACTTATAGCACATCCATGAGCCTGATCTCTTCTGAAAGAGGACATTCTGAGGCTTCTGGTACAATAAAGGAAATTCACTTTTAGTGCTAATGAAATAGAGTAACACAGATCTGAACTTGAGTTGTAGAAAAACTTGTTACTCACGTTTTTCTGTAGTAGTTAGTAGTCCAGAAGTAGTATTTCCCCAGAAATTCTCATGGCTGAAACGACACTCTGGGTCCATAGCCTGAAGTCTTGTGTAGTACATGTCCAAGTTTCATGAAAATCCGTTCAGAGATGAGTGATTAGGAGCGACTTTGGTAAACTGTGTAGCGTTCCTGGTTTCTATTTCCTCATAGACTTCAATTCATTCGGCGGTTTTTAGCTTCCTGTTTTCGCTTGTGACCCTTCACCTAGATCCCTGATTCGTACATCCCCACGTGGTGTATCATTGGAAAGCCACACTCATTGGCTACAACCCTGTCCAATAATTCTCGAGATCGCCAAATGATTGGCGGAGCTAAAGCCCTGGGAGTCGGTGTTGTATTTGTACAACACTGTGTACTTCGGCGCACGCCTCACATATCGGCATGTAACTCGAGAACCGCTGAACGAATTTTGTCACCTGAAACGGATATCGACAGGCAAGAAATAGGGCTTGAATATTAAATAATATGCACACCCGAGCCGCTAGAGGTCGCCCTCTAGTAAGGTAAGGCTCAGACAATAAATGTCAAAGTGAAAGATTGAAAGATATCTCTCCAATCCAATAAATCCTTACTGTCAGTAGACCAAGCCAGGTGTAGGGCGTCAGCATCGCAATCACAGACTGTGCCTCGTTCCCTGAAAATATTTAGGACCTATTCTGCTTTGATGTCATCATGAAGGGATCGAGTCTGCTCTTCATCACACCTCTGGAAATAAATATTGTACTTCTTTGTGATATGTACATTTTTTTTTATTTTTTTTTTATTTTTTTATCTTTCTTCCCCTCCTTTTTCCCAATTTTTCTCCCATCCCACCCTTCCTGGTTGTTGCGTACTTTCCCCTACTGTTGGTCCGGGAGACCGGAGACTGTCGCATGCTTTCCTCCGACGCATGTGCAGCCTGGGGCAGGCCAACCTGGCCGCGCAGGTTCTCACCGGGGAGAGTGTAGCGTGTGGGAGGCCACACTATCTCTCCTCAGATCCAACCCTCGCTGAGCAGGCGCCCCGACCGAACTGTAGGGGTCGCTGTCCACAACGCCCAGGACCCACCATTCAGCTTCCCACCCCCTGATACAGCCAATTGTATCAGCGTGAGAGGACAGCCAAGCTGATAGCAACGCCGGGAGCTGGATTCGAACAGGCGAATCCTAGTGTCTCCCGGTGTTGGTGACGAACGTAATCTCCGTGCGCCACCTGCCCCCCCTAAAATATTTTTTTATTGCATCATTTTGAGTCAGCTTGAATTGCGGGCAATGAAATGCCCTACTTACCAACAGTGTGACGGATCATATTGGTCTGCGTTGTGTTTGATGTTAAATGAGAATGTCCCGAGGGGGAGTAGAACAGGGGGCTCCCGCGTCCGCGGGCGACGACAGAGGCCACTGCACTAAGAAGTGAATTCACTCCTAACTACCGTACCTATGCGTCTGTTAACCCTGTTATGGTGAAGTGAGTTTAATTTACCAGCCCGCACTGCCACAGTCACTCGTCAACACACCTGTTTCCGTGACTGTGGACATACCCATGGGCTTCCCCGTTACACTCACCTCCCTAAACTCACGCCCCTCAGACGGATCATATTGGTCTGCGTTGTGTTTGATGTTAAATGAGAATGTCCCGAGGGGGAGTCGAACTAGTTCAAGTTCAAGTTCAAGTTTCTTTAATAGTTGTCATACAGAAGTACAGAATACTTTTATACAAAATGCTTCTTACTGTTACGCTCCAGAGACTGTGCAAGACAAGATAAGTATGAAATAAAATAACATAGTATAGCAAAATTAGGTCACAGTGTTCAGTATAGACATATGTACAATGTTCGATGCAGAATAGACGTAACTGAGTTACCATATAATATACAATACTGTGCAGTGTACTAATACAATACTATATAGTGCAAGGCAGAAATGGGATGAGGTGCAATTTAGGTACAATTTACAGTGGGTGTACGAGTTGTAGTGCAAATCCTTTATCAATAAATATAAAGTGTGTTTGTGTGGTTTAAGTGAGTGTGTGCGTGTGGGTGTGTGTGCTTAATTTGAGTTTAATTTACCAGCCCGCACTGCCACAGTCACTCGTCAACACACCTGTTTCCGTGACTGTGGACATACCCACGGGCTTCCCCGTTACATTGGGGAAACTAAAACTACCATACTTCACAGTGAAAAGTAATTCAACTCAATCTTAACTTCCCTCAAAAAACATTAGCCTGTAGAGTATCTTTGAATTAGTAGTTTGACTATTAATTATCACAATCTTAGTCTGGAATCTCATTTACATGGAGCAACAACTGAACCTAAAGTGTGTGTTGTGTGTGTGTGTGTGTGTGTGTGTGTGTGTGTGTGTGTGTGTGTGTGTGTGTGTGTGTGTGTGTGATTTAGTAATTAAAGAACCTCACTTGTGCATGTCTGAGGGTGTTTTAAGGAGAGGACTGGAAGCAGTTGTTGAGTTAGAATCAGGAAAATGCTACATTTCAAGGGATGCATATGTAGTTTGTAATTACTGTAACAACCTAAACTACATGACCCAAGTAATTAACTACTGGAAAAGTGAATGAGACTTGAATGTCATTAGAACTACCACCCAACTACTGCAAATTGTAGTTGAACTAGTAATTGAACTACATGTAGTTAACTACTCCCCAACACTGTATACTTACCAACGTCCCCTACCCACCCCAGCCCCCCACAACCATAGTTGAACCATAGTTTGCCCATGTAGGTTCAGCCACTTCCCCACCACGACTCATCATTCTGTACCTAAATATGAACCCACACACCTCCAGAAGGCATTCTGTGGTCTTTAAACCTTTATCACTGTTAGATAGATATGATAGGCAGAATGTTTTCAGCCCTCTGGCCTTCGTTATTGTCTGCTCTTGTATGTGAAGCAAATTAAATAAATAAATAAATAAATAAATAAATAAATAAATAAATAAATAAATAAATAAATAAATAAATAAATAAATAAATAAATAAATAAATAAATAAATAAATAAATAAATAAATAAATAAATAAATAAATAAATAAATAAATAAATAAATAAATAAATAAATAAATAAATAAATAAATAAATAAATAAATAAATAAATAAATAAATAAATAAATAAATAAATAAATAAATAAATAAATAAATAAATAAATAAATAAATAAATAAATAAATAAATAAATAAATAAATAAATAAATAAATAAGAAAAGTTTACACTTCAAAATGTAAAAATCACTGATATATGCAGTGTTGTAGTTGAGTCACTAAATCTCGAGTCCAAGTCGAGTCTCGATTCCCCAGTGTTTGAGTCCGAGTCCAAGTCCGAGTCACCAAAGAAGAGCCTGAGTCGAGTCCGAGTCAAGTCCCCATTACCCTAGTCCGAGTCCGAGTCCGAGTCATCAAGGTTGAGTCCACTCCACTCTGGCAGTCAAAGAGCTGACATAAAAAAAGGTCTACATTAAAGGTGACATGCATTATAAATGTCATTTTTCAGTCTCTAGCATTGTATTATAGTAATAGGAGTTAGTATCAATGTGTTTTAGTGTCTAAATACCATATTGGCGGATTGCTCTGATTCAGCTCAGATCATTTCCTGCTCCAGTAAATTAGGCCATCCTGATTTGAAG
The DNA here is from genome assembly GCF_963971535.1 of Notolepis coatsorum. Lineage (NCBI taxonomy): Eukaryota > Metazoa > Chordata > Actinopteri > Aulopiformes > Paralepididae > Notolepis > Notolepis coatsorum. Next base: position 100,783,517 of record NC_140170.1, read on the forward strand.
GCCTGCGTGACGTTACTCAGGCTCTGGGTAGCAGACAGTGATGTGATTGGCTCTGTGGTTGTAGCTAATGCCCGCCCACAATCTACCGTCCTAGACTGACTGTACAGCGAGTGGAAACCACTTCCTCATACTCTGCATGCACTCTCGAGGGAGAGAGAGAGAGAGAGATAGAGAGCATTCGGGAGCACTTGGGGGGGGGGGGGGGGGGGGGGGGGACCTGCCGCGCGGCACACACCTCCGAACGGGAGAGTGAGGGAGGGAAAAAAAGGAAGAG